>NC_043003.1:115540239-115563856 GCF_006345805.1 Octopus sinensis
TGATCCTCCTGATACAGGGAGGCCTCTAGGGATAATCGAGGAACCCAACTGTCCGAGATTTCACAGTTCTACACTTAGAGAGCTACCGTCCACGCTTGCCATTTTCGCAGCTTTCACCCTCCTCCCAATAAACTCACTCGAGGACAGCACTTCCCTCTCCACTCTCAATTTCCTTTTCAAGTGAAACTTGAAGAAGTCAATAAGAGCTCAACCAAAGAGGAATGTATCTGTCACATTGTCTTTCAGCCTTGTCGACCAAACAACACCTTTCGCCACTGCCACCTGGCAAAGAAAAACTGCCTTGCCGGACCGATTGAAGGAGGGTGGCTGCATGACCATCATTACAAACTCGGCTGACAGACAGATCTGTCCCACACGTGACAGCAGCTGTTTGACATAATTCCACAAGTTAATAATGCCCGGACACTGATCGAGGGCGTCCAGAACGGTTTCGTCACTCTGCACGCACCTCGAACAAGCTTGTCTGACAGCGCATGCGTGTCTGTAGAATTTATCTAGAATCAGTATGACGACGATGTTGATGCTGATGATGATCATGTTGATGCTGATGATGAAGATGATGATGACGATAACAACGACGACAACGTTTTCCAAATGATGCCGACTTTTCTTGTCAATAAACAATTATTATCATTAATATTAATTACAATTATAAGACGGCCAGCTTGCAGAGTGGTTAGCACGATGGCAAAATGCTAGGCTGTATTTTCTTCGACTTTTCGTTCAGAGTTCAAATACCGCCAGCTTAGACTTTGCCTTTCTGCCTTTCGGGGTCAATAATATTGGTACCAGTTGCACACTGGTGTCGATGCAATCAACTTATCCCTGTCCTGAAATCGCGACCTTCAGCCAAACTTTGAAACCATTGTTAACGAAAATTGTTATAATTGTTTTATTAATATTTCGAATTCCTCCACGTGACAAGGACAGTTTCATGGGACTTTAACTATCAAATACGTAGACGTCAGAGTTGGACTCTCTATGTTATCGTACCCTGAATGATGTAAAGTAAATTAGGCCTCGACGTCGTTTGAAATGATTCCCAAAATGAGAACTTAATGGACCATGCCAAGAAGAAAAATGGATTCAATTCACGTTCTCACGTTACGGTGAAGGATTTCGTGGAAATTACTAGATTCATTTACACTATTTGTTCCCAAACTGGGCGGCACTGACCCTCTTCGTTGCGGTGAAAAAATCCAGTGGGTTGGCATTGAATGCTGTTCAATACATACCGTGTTTCATTGAAAAAGTCACTTCGTATGTGTTGCCCCGGCCGAACATTCTTGTGAGCCAACCTCACAACAGTACCATCTGACACTTTGGATGAACTTAGTGAAATCCAGTTTCTTGCAATCGCTGAGGCCACTCTATTGTTTGAATTTTTATAATTCTACATCCTCACCCCAAGAATATAAGAACGCTTGTCTGCTTCAGTAAACTATAAATAGAAATGTGTACAGACATATGCATGATGTAAGATACACCAGTTGTTATATTTATCACAAAGAGCAAAGAACTCCCAAGGAAATGAAAACGATTTCCTTAAACGAAAGCATTGTTCGTTAAGTCTCAATATCTGTGAAGGTGAAAAGTTCACAGTTGAAAGCCCCCTGTACTTAGGTCCACATGAGTTTGGATAATGTGTTGTGAAATGGACATATAAATAGAGAAACACATTTACATGACGTAGCTTATCATGTTCTGATACGTTACACTGCAGCTCGTTCATATTTCAAAGATGGCTGCATGCATATTTTGGTTTTAATTGTCCAAGTACGTAAATAATTGCTGAATCATTTACACTTAATTACGATATTATTAAACAGTACTCTATTCAAAATATCACTCTTTACCGCAATTATCAAAACGCACATTTCATTTACTTGCCTTCGTCCATTTTCTTTGTTTTTTTGTGTAGTTGCGAATATTATCAGAAATACTAAATTTCTAAATCTCTCGTAGAGACATGTACGGTGGTGGGGCGAGAGAATGGTAGTATACTGTCAATCTAACACGAACGTGACAGTAGGGGGTACACCACCGCTGTTTAGCCCTAGGAAGCATCGACGCCTCCTGATGGCTTTGACACATTTTTCCTGTGTCCTTATATACATTTACGAAGGGGAGACAAGAAAAGTATACGTGAGTCAGTTTCTGTACGTATAGATCTTTGTAAACTGACATGCAAGGTAGGGCTAACGAGCTCTAAGGAACGGAAATCTGTAAATATTGGTCTTTGGATTATAGACTAATATGTGGTTCCAATTGATACACATGAACGGATCTTATTTTCTTAAATCTATCTCCCAAATAATTTGCTGTCGCCAACAATTACCCCTAGGATATTTTTGTCTCCATAGAAATATCAGATAACTAAGAATAATTTCCAACGATAATCACTTTTTCGCCATTTAATCTAATTAGATAATGTAATTGTAGATTATATTATATATGCAACAGACACTGAGGCATTATCACATATATTCTATCCAATGATTTCTTGATTGTTCACGCCAAATTGAACAGTTTTGGCAAATCGCTTTCGTTTATCTGCTTAGACGATGCATTCGTATTGTCTAATATTAGGTTGTGTCAAGTCTATTGGAATCTTAGGATTCAGATTAAACTAAGTGTGCGACGTATGCTTAACAACAAAAATATCTTGTTTTTCTTTTTGAGTTAATTCAAGCATATATATATATATATATATGTAACGATTTATCCATTGCCTCATATTTCTTAAAGTTTCAGAGAGTCATGATACGAATTTTTGTTTGCTGAGTTCTTTATCTTAACCTTATTTCGTATTTACTTCTACGTCTGGCAGAATTACTCGTAAAAAATAATTTTTTCTGGTAAAATTATTTCGTAGATATTCTCAGATATAACTGCGGAGATAAAGTATTCTGGATGAGGAGTAAAGCGGAAGAAAAAAAACATTTAAAGATAAATAGAAAGAATATGAATTATTCTCCATAACATGACATGTTTACAGTCAATCAAATCAGTTGATTTTTTTTTATTTCTCCTACAGGAGTAATTCCTTTTGTCCATTGAGAAGAAAGTTTAAAAAAATTGCATCATCAACTTTTAAAGTAGAACAATGGAAATTACGTGAACCGTACTGTTTGTTATTCCAGAGAGATAAATAAAATATTGCCATTTGCCATCTATAAAATTCGTTCCAAGTTGTTTCATGAAACAAATCCAATGAAAGCTAAACATACAATAAAGACAAAGAAAAACCTGAATATCGATATTTTTTCCCTAGTGATAAGCACCATTGCTTAAGGCTGCTGGTAAACAAGTTAAGAATTGTTTGCATTATTTCAAAGATATCGTATGGCCTTTGTACGTCTGATAGCCTCATTAATTCACGGAATGACACTCTTGCGATAAACTACGGAAGACCAGGTTTAGAAAAATATAGTATGCTCAATGTAATTTTATTTAACGGTTTTTCTTTCCTATTTTATCATGCTATTTTTCATGCCCAATTGCTTCTCAGCTTTCAATTGGGGAAAAAATTCATCTTATAAAGGTCTGGATGCACCATTTGTCATTTTGGCATTCTACCACCTCTATGTTATTGCATCTTTACTGAATTATTGTTGCACTGAATTTAGAAAATCACTTTATCAAACGACCAAGGAAAATCGGCATCAGCAGCAGCAGCGCGCTGATTGGACATGGCGTCTTTTGAAAGGAGTCGTTTTTCCTTTCTTTTACTCTCTGTAAGAAACAATTCCTTTTAACTGCTGTTTGACCTGTTCCTCAATTTTATACGAACACGGTTTCTATGTCTGATGCTAGATTAGAGTTTATTTGACAATGTCACGGGAGATTCGAATGCAGGCTTTGCAAAAATATGAGATTACATTCTTTCAAATATAGTTTTCCCAGAGGGGGTTACATATATCAGAGAAATATAATCTCTGCACGTAAAATATGATATGTGTTTTACCTTTCATCAACGTAAACCAATGTTTTTTTTTTTGTTTTGAAGAGAAAACGTATAGCAAAATTACTGTATTAAAAAATAATTTAATGCAATAGATTATGTATATTGACAATAAACTATAGACAAGAATCAATACATTTGATAATACTTTGCTTTTCTTCTTTTTTGTAGAGTGGATCTATAAACGCATAAAGTTCTGAATGGTAGCACATAATTATTGGGTTGACTTCAATGATAGGTTTGATGTAACAAAATATAAAGCATTTTGTTAAAATATGTAGAAAGAATAAATTGTTTGAATCTACAATACCTGGTATAATTGGAGTATTTAGAAACAAGAGAATCTACGATATACTGTGTCTTATAATGTTTAACTTAGGTGAACAGATGTAACATTGAAACAACTTCGGAAAATACAAGACTTATATTATACTTCAGCATTTTATAAAGAAACAAATTTTCGGTACACTATTTGTTAGAAATTCTCAAATGATTATCTTTATATATAAAAGTGAGGTTGTGTGCTGTCTGTCTCCTACGATTTAGATTCCTAACTACTCCCACATTTTGCGGTGCAGTTTAACCAAAACCGGGTATCTTATAGTGGTGATTCCTATCGAGCCCTTCTGTGTATTAGCGCGCGTCTACGATGAGTCTACGATTTAAAAAAAAAATTACCATCAATTTTTCCCATTTTTAATGCATTTTTGGCATATATAAGGGAAGTATCTCTCTAAAAATTTATTATTAAATCTCAGAACGTAAAAAGCTACAGCCATATTGAGATGGCTATTATACTTTACATCTCTAAAAATGCTTATATAGATATTTCCCTTACAAACCCGAGCAACGCCGGGCGATACTGCTAGTACTATATAAAGGTGCAATCTGTATGTATGAAGTTGAATTCTGTGTGTATATTCCAAATTGCAGTTCTCAGTCCAGAAGCCGAAATCTTGCTTAGTTTAAGATGATGTTATTTCCGTGGAATATGTTTTTCTTGCATCAAAAAGGAACACTGACAATTGCCCAAAGTTTCTGTTAAAAAAGTGAAATAAATAATTTCGAATTGGTATAAAACTTCGATAATTATTCTGATAAAATGTTTTTTGAGAGAGAAAATAAAGGTAATTGTTAATTGTAACTTCTGCGTTTTTGCAGGTGTTTATTACTTTCAGATTTAATAATTTTCTAAAATATTTTCGCATAGCAAACCCAAGTAAATCAGTATTCTAGGAAAAAAATGAAGCTTATCTTTTCCTTCATTAAAAAAATTACCGAAAATATAGGGAACGAAATTGATTTTGTTAATATTACTCATATATATTAATGTATGAGGTCAATCTGAAGCGCTCTGATTTTGTAAGAATCGAAAAGTGAATTTCATTCAACTTTATACTAATAATACTCGCCAATATTAAAGATAATATATAAAGAATGAGTCGATGTTTCAATGCAAAACATGTTATGAAAGTAGTTTGGTTGGATGGCAGTAACTGTTATGGCTGGTAATCACTATGTTACTTCAAGAATCTCGAGTTGATTAAAAATCAAAATCCAGCTGCTATGATTCCAAGATAGGAGAAGGTATATATCTGATTAGGAATTAAGTTAATCGTAATTTCCTTATAATAATCCCTTCAAAATGAGATACAACCACCACCACCGCCACCACAACCAACACCACCACCATCACTACTATCACTACTACTACTACTACTACTACTACTACTACTACTAATAATAATAATAATAATAATAATAATAATGTTACTACTACTACTGTTGCTGCTACTGCCACTACTACTACTACTACTACTACTATACTACTACTACTACTACTACTACTACTACTACTACTACTACTAATACTAATACTGCTGCTAGTACTACTACTGATGGTGCTGCTGCCACTGCTGCTGCTACTGCTACTACTACTACTACTATACTACTACTACTACTACTACTACTACTGCTACTACTACTACTACCACTACAACTTCTTTCTCTGTCACTGCTTCTGCGGCTGTAGTGTCAGAAAATTTTGCGACTGACGCGGATAACACTATAACTGCTGCTGCTGCTGCTGCTATTTCGAGTATGAACTCCACAACCTCGTCCAATAGCGAAGACGGTGTTCAGTGATGATAATTTCATCTGTGGTCAGAGCGATGGACGACAGTGAGGGTTAAAGTGCCAGGCGCAAATCCGGTTGATTCCATAAGAAATGTGAAGGACGTGAAAGAAAAATACGTTAAAACATCAAATGTCACTATAAACTCTCTACACATACTCTTTACTCTTCTACTTTGTTTCAGTCATTTGATTGCGGCCATGCTGGAGCACCGCCTTAAATCGAGCAACTCGACCCCAGGACTTATTCTTTGTTAGCCCAGTACTTATTCTATCGGCCTCTTTTTGCCGAACCACTAAGTGACGGGGACGTAAAGACACCAGCATCGGTTGTCAAGCAATGCTAGTGTGACAAACACAGACACACAAACACACAAACACACACACACATACACACACACACACATATATATATATATATATATACATATATACGGCAGGCTTCTTTCAGTTTCCGTCTACCAAATCCACTCACAAGGCCTTGGTGGGTCCGGGGCTATAGCAGAAGACACTTGCCCAAGATGCCACGCAGTGGGACTGAACCCGGAACCATGTGGTTGGTAAGCACGCTACTAACCACACAGCCACTCCTGGCACATGTTGTGCCAATGGAACAAGCATAGATGACAGATCACCAAAGCGCTATGGACACAGCATAGGCCTTTCTGTAATCCAGGTCGGCCGCATTCATTGGTCTCAGTTTCGTTTCGTTGATCCAAATTTCGATAAATTTCTTCATATTCCTGGTAAATTCTTCATCACATAGATTAAAGGTGAACGTTAGGGCAAGAAAATTGCATCACGTGATTACCGTTAATTCCGAAAACTCATTCCCACAGATTCCGGTGTGCATGATCAACATGCATCACTTCCATTCCGCTATATCAGTGTGGTGTGTGTATGTTACGTCGCACGGCTTAGCGGTTAGAGTATTGCACTCACGATCACGAGATCGTGGTTTCAATTCCTAGACCGGATGGTGCGTTGGGTTTTTGAGCGAAAACACTTCCTCACATGTTGCTCAGCGATAGTTTCCTCACCCGGTGCGTTGGACACCTGATCTGACAGGTACAAACATTTAATCACTAATAAAAAATCATTTATGCAGGTCGTCCGGTAAAAGCCGAACACTCATATGAGTCCCTCATATATATATATATATATATAGAATAGCCAGATAACCGAAGAGATTGGTGTTGTGGATTTCCACTTCGGCATCTGAAACTCAGAGTTTTATCTTGACTACCGAGTAATGTAACATATTGTATATATATATATATATATATATATATATATATATACATATATAGGGAGAGTTTACACAAAAAACAAAAGATGAAGACGGGTGGTGTACAAAACAAACAGATGTATTAGTATAACGTTCAGGAATAGGAAAAGTCTTTTACGTTTCGAGCATACGCTCTTCTACAGAAAGGGATACAGAGAGAAACAAGGAGAGAAAAAAGGAGAGATATTGATGAACATCAATTGACCTACATCAGTTATTATTTATTGATTCAATGGAAACTACTGTTTCTGCTTCCAATGTTGTATGGTATTTGCATTGATATACAAAAATATTCATCAACTTTGGTAATAACACCGATCTGGAACATGGAGCTTCATCAGAGTGAAGAATGAATATATATATTGACACACATTTATATATATATATATATATATATTCATTGACAGGAAAGCAAGACTATTTCGTGTTGCTGCCATAAGCAAATTAAAGGTTTACAGGTCTATATTGTATCTTACTTTTCTATTAGCATTCTGATATTCTCACTTCTAATTTTTTAACGTTTTATTATTCTTTTACTTGTTTCAGTCATTTGACGGCGGCTATGCTGGAGCACCACCTTTAATCAAGCAACTCGACCCCGGGACTTATTCTTTGTAAGCCCAGTACTTATTCTATCGGTCTCTTTTGCCGAACCGCTAAGCGACGGGGACATAAACACACCAGCATCGGTTGTCAAGCGATGGTAGGGGGACAGACATAAACATACACGCAGACATATACATATATATACATATATACGACGGGATTCTTTCAGTTTCCGTCTACCAAATCCACTCACAAGGCTTTGGTCGGCCCGAGGCTATAGTAGGAGACACTTGCCCAAGGTGCCACGCAGTGAGACTGAACCCGTAACCATGTTGTTGGTAAGCAAGCTACTTACCACACAGCCACTCCTACGCCTACGACTATGTAGATTTTCCTTAGAATTCAGACCCAGAAGCCAAGTTTCGTAGACGAATAGGATCATGTAAGTAATAGGTAATGCCTATATACGAATATTTCAAGAATCATTGCACTTTCATCAGCGCAACATCCAACCCAATAACTATCCCTGAAGCATCGCTTAAATGCCCATTACGTTTAGCGGTGTAACACAATTGTTATACTAACAAGTTTATTAAATGTGTTACATTACTAACATTTGCGAGTATTTAAGAAAGGCGTTCATAGATAGTTAATGAGTTGTTATTGGGTCTGAAGAAAAATCAATAACTACTGAAATGTGTATATACACTCTTTCCTTATTTTCCAACTTCACTCTCATATCTTACATAGCGGTAACCATAGACAGTACGTGGTAACTTGCAGCGCAGGTTCTGAATAGTATGGATAATGTATGAAGACTTAAGAGCGAAAATATCGCACTGCTAACACAAAAGTAATACTCTATATTGACTTGTAACCCTTTGGTACACTTAGTAGACTTTAATTTAATATACTATAGTTGCGAAACGCAATACTGTACCCATGCTAGCTATTAATATGTAAGGAACTGTGGCCGAGGATGTATTTAATTTGTAAATTAGTCTGTCCAATTCTGAGTATTTAAGCAATGCTATCGTCGTATAGATGATGGATTAGATGTGCGGCCGATAGAGGAGCAATGATTTCTGAAGCATGCATAGTTACCCATTACCTATTTGTTATATCGAAGATTGCATCGTTTCCATAGACATATCCGTATACGAAACCTTGTTACGTGCAGTGTTGCCTCTGAATTATTATCCGTGTGTGTGTGTGTGTGTGTGTGTGTGTGTGTGCATGTATGTGTGTGTGTATGTGTGTGTATGCAGTTCTTCTTCTTAAACCCATTAAGTCCAAGAGTATTTAAATTTCCGAATATTACTCTTGATTTTGTACAGATGATTGAAAACAGGTTAAAAATGAAGGAAATAATTCTTTACTCCTTTACTTCATGCATAAATAGAAATACCTTCCCCGATTTGTTGCTTTCGAAATCTCGCTCAACCGAACGGCATTAAGTGACGCTTATTGCCAGACTACGTTGCAGATTTTTATTGTCTTTTCTGAACTTTCTGCTTGGCATAAAGGCCATTTGTCATATTGATTGCACAAATTGCGCACAAACTGCCAAATGCTGGTAGTCATAGGGAAAGATGATGACCTACTTATATTTTGTGGGCCGAAAACTTTTAGCATTCCTTCCGGGCCTTAATTAGGGCGAACTTATTTATTTTCGGAATGACATGTAAAGCGGAGAAAATAAATGGAATAATTCATTTAATCTACATTAATGTCAACAGGGGAATTCGAGTATCAAAGTTTTTCAAATGTCATCAGTAAAACTATGAAACCGCTATTCACTCGGAAATCTCTCGCTCCATAGAGAATTACAACACTTATTTCTGAAAATATATCAACCGCTACTAAATTTGAAGTTATATCGATATAGATAATGTCTGGTAGCGTAATTTTAACTTACAGACACCTAAAATTTCTTTCCATGGTAGTATTCAGTTTTATATTGTCTCTAATCTTAAATAGTTCAGGAAAAAGAGAGGAGGCGTAGGAGTGGCTGTGTGGTAAGTAGCTTGATTACGAACCACAGGGTTCCGAGTTCAGTCCCACTGCATGGCACCTTGGGCAAGTGTCTTCTACTATAGCCTCGGGCTGACCAGAGCCTTGTGAGTGGATTTGGTAGACGGAAGCTGAAAGAAGCCCGTCGTATATATATATATAAGTGTGTGCGTGTGTTTGTGTGTGTGTCTGTGTTTGTCCCCCCAACATCGCTCGGCAACCGATGCTGGTGTGTTTACGACCCCGTAACTTAGCGGTTCGGCAAAAGAGTCCGATAGAATAAGTACTAGGCTTACAAAGAATAAGTCCTGTGGTCGATTTGCTCGACTAAAGGCGGTGCTCCAGCATGGCCACAGTCAAATAACTGAAACAGGTAAAAGAGTAAACAGATGCTCAACGGAAATAACTATTCTCTTCAACTCTGCGGTATTATCGCATCTCTGAACGGCACGCAATTTATATATCCTTGATGTTGCCTACAACATTGTTCTTTCATATTCAGGCCAACAACCACCATACAAGATAACTAAGTATTCGTCTCTTTCTAAAGTTTGGAAAGGATTCTACGTATAACGCAAAACATGCGGCAGGATTATTTCATTTCATGCGATGTCCGGGAACACTAGTTATACTGAAGTCACCAATATAATTCTTGAAATTAAGATTTCCTATCCGCAAATATGTAACGTTCACAAAACCAATGAAAGAATTACATTTTTTATGCAATCAATTTCTTATGTTACCAACTGTAATTTCATTTTTCCTTGTTTCATTTGATTAAGTAACACCGAAATTAGTTAGAAGAATTCAGTTATATTTGCTGAATAACTTTGTCTACAACAAGGTGCAGCCGATAAATATAAGAATGAAAAATTTATGATTTATGGTACAATAAACTTCAACAACGGAAAGAATCTAAATTGTTGAATTTTATAATTTTGGGAGAAAATGTATAAAATATGATTTCGAAGGCAATGGAACCCGTAACACATTATAACTGTCGCACAACGGATATATTATTTATTCGCAGAGTCTACACATCATCATACCTGTCGTATTGGTGCCTAATAAATGATCTCAGTTTATATTTCATTAAAATCATAATCATCATCTCTAATGTTATACGAACCATATCGCCACTGTCAAGATGATGATAATAATGATAATGGTGATGATGATGACGGCGACGATGATGATGATGATGATGATGATGATGATGATGATGATGATGATGATGATGATAATGATGATGTTCATGACGAACTTTTCTACTATAGGCTTGGAATTTTAGTAGAAGTAGCTGCAGTCGATTACATTGATTCCAATGTTGAATTGGTACTTATCAGCGCTATCACCATCAGCTATACTACCACTACTACAATCATCATCATCATCATTATCATCACCACCATCATCATCATCATCATCATCATCGTCGTCGTCGTCGTCATCATCATCATCATCATCATCATCATCATCATCATCATCTTCATCATCATCACCACCACTACCATCACCAGCACTACCACCATCACCATCATCATCATCATCATCATTATCATCATCATCACCACCACTACCATCACCACCACTGCCACCATCACCACCATCACCATTATCATCATCATCATCATCATCAGTAGCAGCTGCAGCATCGTCGTCGTCACGGAGAACCAGAGTCAATAAGTTGAAACTCACGACACGAAGCAACGTATTTTTCCTATTATGCCATCTTATTTCCCCATTTTTTTCGTTCAAGTATTCGACAAGTTTCTCAACAACAGTTTCTGATAACTTTACATGTTATTGGTGAGTTCATGGCTAGAGTTGAAGACAGACATCAAATACGGCCGAGAGAAAGATTGAACCCCGAACGACGTTGTTCAGTACAAATATTAAGGGTCAAAGTAAAATGAATATAATATAAAACACTTGGGTCTTTTCAGGCAGAGGTCACCCAGTGCCGGCGGCACATTACTCTGTATCACGTGTTACATACCATACTTTTTCTAGATGTCTATGTTCTACTCTACCTCCCTCCCTCCCTCTCTCTCTGTCTCTATTTATCTATCTATCTATATATCTATATATATATATATATATATATATGCATATATACATCCATATATACATCCATATATATATATGTATGTATATGAAGTGTATATACATCTGTACAAATTTAAACTCTATTTTGCGTGTGTGTGTGTGTGTGTGCGTATGTCTGTGTGTGTGCGCGTGTGAGTATGTGTGTTTCTCCCTCTCTCCCTTTATCTCAATCGCCTTTCCTTTCCATTTTTTTTTTCTAAAATTTCTTCTTTTCAATCTTCCTTTCTTCTCTTATATCGTGTGCTTAATCAATAACAGCGACTTTCATCCCTTCGGGGAATACTTGGAAACCAATAACATTTGCCCACTAACTTCCCCAACACACCCTCCTTCCCCATTTTTGTCTGTTACAACATTCCAATCGCTTTCTCCATATACTGCAGATACACTCCCCACCGTTTCCCTCACACTTTCTCTCTCACTCTCACTCGTTCTCTTTCCTCTTCTCCGTTTCTCTCTACCATTCACTCTCACTCTAATTTGCCAACGTATACATGTAACGAAATGTACTCATTTAAGCATGAATTTACACAGAAACGCACACATTCAGACGTATAAACATATATACTTATTCGATTCCTTCTTCACTTAACAATGTTAGAGAGAACAATCATTTTAATTAAGTTGAATAAGATTAGTCTTAAAATCATGTTCTAATTAGTTTTCAGCGTAATGAAGATTATATTTCTGCAGCAGTGCGAACTAAAATCTAAGAGAAAAAGTTTTCTATGAAAAAACAAAAATCAATATAACGGAGCACATTTCTCTGCACGATACTAATATACTAAAAATACAAAAATAGTCATTCACCTACACGTCTATAGCGAAAGTTTTAAAAAGTAAATTACACACAACATGGTTTGGTAATATTATAAATACATTTTAATGTAAATAGTTGAGAATTATCACAATTCATTCTGATATGTAATTCAATGTTACTAAACAGGTGTCCGATAGAATGGTTTAATTTCTACGAAAAGAACAGTTCAAAAAACCAGAATGAATTCAATTGTATAGCCTTCAAAGATCCTAACTTGAAAATGTATTATAAAAATACACGTACCTATGGCAATTATGGCAGTGTTTTCGTTGGTGGGGGGACAAAACCCCAGGCTTTCTGACCCTGTAGTGTCACATGGAAAAGTCTGCAACAACACAAAGATAACAACATTTTTAAAGATGGGAGGGAGGAATACCGAGTTATAGTCATTCCGGGCAGGTAAATCATCGATGGACTGTTTGAAACTTCCAAGTCAATATGAATAGCATTCTTGTTTAACAATGATAAATTTCTACTCTACAAATATATAGAGTAACCCATCATATTAATGTACAATTGTTTTTCATAAAAGTGAACATATATATAAACATACATATACTTATATATACAACCGGTGAATGTGGAATGTGATGTGTATGTAATATTATTATTATAAGAAATTTTTAAGGCGGCGAGCTGGCAGAAACGTTAGCACGCCGGGCGAAATGCGTAGCCGTATTTCGTCTGTCGTTACGTTCTGAGTTCAAAATCCGCTGAGGTCGACTTTGCCGTTTATCCTTTCGGTGTCGATAAATTAAGTACCAGTTACGCACTGGGGTCGATGTAATCGACTTAATCCCTTTGTCTGTCCTTGCTTGTCCCCTGTGTTTAGCCCCTTGCGGGGTAGTAAGGAAATATATTATAAGAAATATTTACATATATTTGTTTCTTTTAGTATATGTATGAAGTAATATTTCTAAAAGTTTCACATTCGGGTTTTATTTTTTAAGAACAAAAAAAAAAGAGTCCCTGCGAGGAAGTTTAATTTGAAGAAATTGTTTGTAATCAAGTACTTGTAACATATTTTATTTGCATATGAAGAATTTGCTTCCTGCTGAGCTGGTAAGGGAAACGTACTGTAACGAAATAGTAAGGATAACAAGAAAAGAAAGAAGCAAAGAAACAATGAGAGAAACAGCGAAAAGCATAGCAAAATACGCAATATTTATTTCTTTATTGCCCACAGGGGGCTAAACATAGAAGGGACAAACAAGGACAGACAAACGGATTAAGTCGATTACATCGACCCTAGTGCGTAACTGGTACTTATTTAATCGACCCCGAAAGGATGAAAGGCAAAGTCGACCTCGGGGGAATTTGAACTCAGAACGTAACGGCAGACAAATTACCGCTAAGCATTTCGCCCGACGTGTTAACGATTCTGCCAGCTCGCCGCATTATAGCAAAATACACAATATTTTTCTGTGGTTGGAATCGGTACATTGGTATATTAGTTGAGGTATGGGCGAACTCTGCTGGGCAACAAGAAAGATTCATTCACCTGTGTTTCCGTGTTGTTTGTTAGTTGTCTGAAATTACTATGATGAACTATTTATATTTGCTGTCAATTGATTCAGTTTCGGCAGCAATTTTTCGCACATGATTTATTAACAAAACAGATAATTTTCATGATTCCTTGACACATGTTTAACACCAACCGAAATCCCAAATATCAATCGATATTTTAAAACGAAGGAAAATGTACGAACTGATTTTTTTTTTCTTTTCAGATATTTTCCTTGGCACACATTTATGAATTACCTAGTTTTCTTCATCTTAAATCTGTAACAAAATAAAACCATCATTTCCATTTGGCTGATAAACCAGTCTATTAGCAGGATGAGAGATGTTAAATCGCTAGTTAGTACTTTCAGATGCCTTCCAATCGCTCCTCGTTGTAGTTTTGTTAGATTTCACAACGTTTATTTATTATTATGCATTTGTAACTTGCAAGCAGGTCAAATTAGATTAAGTCATATCGTAGGACATCACGTGATAAGAGTTTCAAGAATCTCAACCAAGTTCAGACTTTGCTGCATTTGTTGCATAGACGATATTCTAGCCGTGTAGGCATAACATTCAAATTCATAATTGTCGGTGAATATATCAGTCTTATTTAACAATTTTACGTTAAATATAAAACGGTTTTGGTACACACCGAGAACAGTTGTTAGAAAATAGTTCTTTATGAATCTACTATATTATGATTAGAACAAAAAGCCTAACAAATTACGTAATATTTCGATGTTGATAGGTGAAATATACGGCAACATTATATTATGTGGCTGTCACTGGGTTTTCTAAATTCAATTTCCAATAACTGGAATACAGCGAAGAGTATTAGCTCAAGTAAAAAGTTCATATGAAAGCCAAATCGAACCCATCAGAGTTTTATAGGGTTAAATTATCGAATACAAAATATTTTAGAATGATTCAATCTGTAGTTGGATAGATATAAGACTGCCATTTGGGGTGCAGGATTCATAAATTAGGAATCGCAAAAATCACTGCTCCAAAATCCTCAAGAATTGTTTTTGCTGTGTTTTGGGTAATATTTAAAAGGATATGATATTTTATTTTCATATAACTCCCTTTACTCTTTTACTCTTTTACTTGTTTCAGTCATTTGATTGTGGCCATACTGGAGCACCACCTTTTAGTCGAGCAAATTGACCCCAGAACTTATTCTTTGTAAGCCTAGTACTTATTCTATCCGCCTCTCTTGCCGAACCACTAGATTACGTGGGCGTAAACACACCAGCATCGGTTGTCAAGTGATGTTGGGGGGACAAACAAAGACACACAAACATATACACACATAAATATACGATGGCTTCTTTCAGTTTCCATCTACCAAATCAACTCACAAGGCTTTGGTTGGCCCGAGGCTATAGTAGAAGATACTTGCCCAAGGTGCCACGCAGTGAGACTGAACCAAGAATCCATGTGGTTTGTAAGCAAGCTACTTGAGATTTTATCATTGGAATAAATTCTACAATGAAATCTACATTGAAATAAAAAGTAGAACATTAAGCTTAAGAAGAATTGAAAATAAATATCATTTCATAGTGAAAGATTATATGACTATATTTAAGACATATTGAGCGGGAAGGTAATGATTGGATACTAAGCTGCGTATAAAAGTATTGCGTTAATAAGGACAACGTTCTTGATGATAATGGAGACTCACAAATTTCTATGTACGTTTTTTTATAAGACATGTGAGGGAACAACAAGCAGGTGCATTAGTTTGTTGCACAGGAATAATGGAAAAGTCTATGACGCTTCGAGCCTACGCTCTTCAACAGAAAGATTTGAGAGGAAAAAATATTGAGAGAGAAAAAATTATGCCAGATTAACTGTTTAACATATATATATATACATGTCATTATTCAGTTTCATTTCAAGATTTGTTGCCAATAGTGAAACAGCTTGTTTCTAACATAGACCCAAAGCACTTTCATTGTATGTATGTATGTATGTACCTATCAATCTATCAATCTATGTATCTATCTTTATATATAAATTATATGGTTATGGACAATTTGTCGAATTTCGGCATATTTGGCATTATAAATTTTTTTCGTTTCCCCTTATTTATAAGTTGATTATAAATTTAACCTTTAAAGGTATTTTTAATATGCTGGCCATTGATAAAACTTTTTCGAAAAAATTTATCCTACATTAAATAATCTATATATATATATATATATATATATATATATATATATATTATATTATATATATATATATATATAGTATATATATATATATATATATATATATGAGAGAGAGAGGAGAGAGAGAGAGATACGTGTGGTGGTTGTGTGTGTGTGTGGTGTGTGTGTATGTATGTATGCATATATGTATGTATGTATATGTATGTATGTTGTATGTATGTATGTATGTATGTATGTATGTATGTATGTATGTATGTATAGAGAAGAAAAATAATCCAGGATATCCCTTAGCAATTCATAGAGGAGGTTGTCTCGCCAAGCATCCAGGTAAGTGAATAAAGTCCAATCGATCGGAAAGACGACAATATCCTATCCAGTATGCATAATATTCGTCCGCATATTTATATATTATGAAAATATATTACACGAACACATATCTACAAACATATATATATATATAGATTCAGTTACCTATATATACATATATATGGAATATTATATATATATATATATATATATATATATATATATATATATATAATAAATATATATTTATATGTGTGTATATCTATGTATATTGTATATATGTATGTAATATACCATTTATATTGATTAATTGAAAGTTTGTTATCCTTAATTATCCAAAATTGTATGACTACATCAACACATGCATAGGTTTGAACAACCATCGATACCTTAATGTTATACACCACGCACATTATGCATGTAGATATGTATATATATATCTAAATATATATGTATATATCTATATATATACCATATATATATAAATGTGCATACATATACACACACTCATATATATATATACGTAGATATATATATATATATATATATATATATATATATATATATATATTTAAATATATATACATATACAATCCTATATATATATATATATATATATATATATATATATATATATTATATATATATGTGTGTGTGTGTGTGGTGTGTGTGTGTGTGTGTTTGTGTGTGTGTTTATATATGTATATATGTGTGTGTATGTATTATGTATACGTGTGTTTCCGTGTCATTATATGTCTGCATAGAATATTTCAATTGCCTTCATTTTATTCGCATGTCAGTATTATATATTTATGTACGCACGTACGTATATATGTATGTATATTTGGTGCAACTGTGTAGTTCTCCAAACGTGAATTACACATTGTGTTCAATTAAATATATTGTCAATGTTCTCCCCAGCGAAATTTAAACATGAATACACACACCACAGCCATATAAAATATATTGAAACATATGTATATATATATATATATATTATATATATTATATAATATATATGCGTATTATGTACATACATACGTCCAAATATATATATATATATTATATATATATATATATATATATATAGTATGTATTTGTGTATATGTCTGTGTATTTATATATGATTGTCACCGTCTATGTGCGTGTGTGTGTGTGTGCGTGTCTGTGTGTGCGTCTTTGAAAGCTGATCAGAATGATTATGATGATTGTAATGTGCATGAATTTAACAAAAGAGTTAAATGTATTTATACAATTGAAACTAATGAACGTTATAATTAGTAATTTTGCGCTGCCGAGAAATATTATCAGCGTAATTATTTCATTATCGACGCTAAGAAGTATCTAAACCGTATTCTTTCTTTACTTCGCATATTTTATTGCTATTTCTATACTTCTGTTTCCTAATTATTATTGCTGTTGCTCTTGTTATAATAGTAGTAGTAGTAGTAGTAGTTGTAGTAGTAGTAATATTAACAATAGTAATAGTAATAATAATAATAATAACAGCATTAATAATAATAATAATAATAATAATAATAATATAATAATAATAATAATAATGATGATAGTAATAAATTATTATTATTATTATTATTATTTATTATTATTATTATTATTATTATTATTATTATTCATTATTAAGACGGTGAGCTAGCTGGCCATTACCGCGCCGCATAAAATGCGTACCGTTATTTTGTCCGTCTTGAAGTTCTGAGTTTCAATCTCCATGAAGGTTGACTTTGTTTTTCGCCATTCTTGTTATCAATGAAATAGTTACTGGGAACGCTGTGGAATCGTTCCAATTGATTCGCCAACCTCCAAGTCTTGCGCCTGCAACGGACAACATCAAATTATTTTATTCCAAAGTTTGTTTTTATTTTGATTTATGGCCTGTGATTTACGTGCTTCTCTTCAGCTCGCAACTCAATAGTTGTCTTTGTAGGAAATACATATTGTTTATTTGCAATGCTTTGGGAGATTTTGTTAAGTGTGCGCATGCGGTGATAAATGCAGGTTATAGGGAGTGACTCTCCGTGATAAATTCAACATGCGTGGTTGTGTGGTAAGTACCATGCTTACCAACCGCATGGTTCCGGATTCAGTCCCACAGCGTGACACAGTGGGCAATTGCCTTCTACTGTAGCCCTGGACAGACCAAAGCCTTGTGAGTAGATTAGGTAGACGGAAAATGAATGATGCCTGCCTTATATATATATATGTGTGTGTATTTGTGTGTGTGTGTGTGTGTGTGGTGTGTGTGTGTGTGTGGTGTGTGCGGATGTGCGTATGTAAGTATGTATGTTTATGCTGTGTATCTGTGTTAGTCCCCGCACCATGGCTTGACAACCGGTTCGATTTGACACTTGTTCATACGGCAGCCATTTTCAGTCCTGTCTTCCCCTGTGGGATTGTCTCATTATAATGAGCTTAGGTTGAATGGATATCCATCAGAGCTATTCAATATCATATTCTGTGTCTTGCAACATCGTTCTCTACCGTATCCAGTATATGTTTCGTATTTCAGCGACTGCTACAAAAGGTACAGCATTTTAGTCGTAAGCTGGGAATCTTGGATGCGGAAAAACCGCGTCAGCATTCACGGAGGATATGACGGAGATAGTGATAGGCCCCGGGTACTCCGAGCTGGTCAACGCTACCTTAAGAATCTCTGAGAAGATACGAAGATACGAGGGGCAAAAATTCGGATATGCTGGACAGAGGAACTGGTTAGATCGCTCGGGGACTGGTTGGTGCTGTCCTTCAAATGAAGAACAGCTGCTATGAAGTGTCTATCATAGTAAATTATGAGGCAAATAAACGAGACAACAGAGCCTGTTGGTGCATGATCTGGCAGATGGAGTAGATACGTACCTGTCTTACGTCATATGTTACCGTCTGAAAGATATATCTTGCTTAAGTTCAACTCGTCTTGTGTGTTAATAGGTGTGGACGTGTTCCGTTGAATCAGATTCTTTTAATGTCGTACCCCCTGAGAAGAAGGTGGGTTATGAAGTGGCTGCTCATGAGAAGATATACACCGACGTAGGATATTTCCATCGTTTTGCCGTTTTTCAAAGAAGCTTTCCCGCTACCCGTATCTTTGATTGAGCTACAATTCTGAATCAATCGTAAATCAGCGTAGAGTGCTAAGCACCTAAAGTGTCGTCAGATGTTCAATTCGACTGCTTCCCGTCAGGCAAAGGATTTGGTTAAAGTTTATTTTCGAGTTCTCTCTAAATTGCTAGTATTTAGGATGGAATTTTCGGTTAGTCTGTCGGAAAACAAGAACTGACTAGTTTGTCCTGGAGGGCATACGGGCTGCGGCCTACGGAGAAATTTCCGATATCTCTGGACTGACAGTGTTACTAGTGGGGGTGGGGGCGTGCCAAGTATAGAAATGCAGTTAGCCGGGCACGTCCGAAATGCTTAGAGAACGACGATTCTCTTCTGCACTCACCAGTTCAGTGCCTGAATATTGCTGACATTTTAAGTTATATTCTGTTACGCGCAGAACAGTTCCTTCTGCCAGTTGAGAGCATTGCCTAAAGAAGCTGTGTGGTGGACCAGGTTTTAAGGGCTGCAGAAAGCCACCTTTCTCTTCGGTGGAGCTCATATCCACTTGAGAAGAAAATGTTGCTGCTTTCTTGCAAATTTATCGAAAGGGGAGAAGTGTATGAAGTATGTTCGGAGTAAACCCATCTGAGATTACGTCTGCAGAGTGAAGGAGTAAAGGGGAAGAAGTGACTTGCGATAGTGACGCAGCTTGTGTGCTCGAGCAGGCTCCGGATGTTTCACAATTTTGGGCAGTAATTTCTTGTTTCAACTTTGTGTATCATAATTTTTTTTATTTTGCCATCTACGCATTTTATGTAACCCCCAACCTACTATATATTGTATTATACCATCTTGTACCATCATCCTAAGTGGTTCACAAAGAAAATATCATACATTGTGAAAACTTTTAGTTTCATTTTGCTGTTTATGCTGGAAATGGTCAGATCTCTACAGCCAGCAGACTAAGGTGACATCATGCTTCAACAACGTTGCGGAGTATTTTTGCAGTTCCAAGCATTTATATGCGCGGCACAAAGGTAATGATTGACAACAAACTGTGAGGCGCACAATTATTAAAACAACTGAGAGCTATATGCGCAGAATGTATGGTGAATGTGATGAAACATAGATTCACAAATTCTGACGTTGTTGTTGTGAACAGAAAAGAAAAAGAAAACAAGAAATTTAAAAGGTATGAAACTGAAAATATGAGGGTAAAGAAAAGAATGCTTGGTCAACTTCATAGGGATGTTGAAGATAAGACAGACAGAGAAACAAGATGGCTGTGGATGACTAAAAGTGATTTAAAACCGGAAATAGAAGCTATAATCTGTGCTGCCCAAGAGCAAGCACTAACAACAAACATATTATCATCATCATCATCATTGTTCGACCGTGGTCAAGACAATGGAATTTACTAAGCTACGCCAGACTTCACGGTCCATCATAGCATTACGGAGGTCCTGTTGCTGGATGCCTGTATTCCTGGAGATTACATCAGGTTAGGAGAGCGTGCGCCCTCTGGTATCGCGAGTTGATGGCTTCCAGAGCAGAAGAGTAGAAATTGCTTCGTTTTAAGCTCTACAACAATGTCCAGCAAACTGCACTCTCCTATCTTTCATAAGAGATGATATAGGTGGTAGTTTTCCATATATTTGTATTATACAACACATCAGAAAGTGACAAGTGCGAATCTGTGGACAAAACGGTGAAACCGTTTGGCATATTATCAGCCAATGTACACCACTAGCCCAGAAGGAATATAAGAGACCTCACGACAATATAGTCAGGCTTGGCTATAGAATACTTTGCAACAAGTATGGACCTGACAGAGCAAAAAATTGGTGCGACCACAAACCTGAAGGCATTATCGAAAATAGGAATAAAATGATCGTATGGGATTTTATGATTCAGTGCGACTATGAGATTGAGAATAGAAAGCCAGACATAGTCTTAATTAATAAAGAAAACAAACTATGCTGGATCATAGATATAGCATACCCAGCTGACAACAAGGTATGCGATAAGGAAGAAAGAAAAGTTGAGGGGTATGACAGGTTAGCTTGGGAAGTTAAACAGTTGTGGTTGATGAAAGAGGTAGCAGTAGTAAAATTAATTGTCAGAGCCCTGAGAAAAGTTAACTAAAATCTCTAGAAGTAAGTGGAACGAATATGGGCTGCAATAATGGTGGAGCTATTGCAAAAAACAGCACTGGTTGGAACCGCTCGAATATTCCAGACGTTGCTCGAAAAATAAGAGGTGTTATTTTAGTTCACTGGTAGTGAACAGCTGACACTGTAATACATCTCTAGCGTTAAAAGCTGTGCAAAGACAGTAAATAATGATAATAATAATAATAATGATGATAATAATAATAACAATTTTATTTCTTTATTACCCATAGGGGGATAAACATAGTGGGGACAAAGAAGAACAGACAAGGGGATTAAGTCGATTATATCGACCCCAGTGCGTCACTGGTACTTATTTAATCGACCCCGAAAGGATGAAAGGCAAAGTCGGCCTCGGCGGAATTTGAACTCACAACGTAACGGCAGACAAAATACCACTGGGCATTTCGCCAATAATAATAATAATAATAATAATAATAATAATAATAATAATAATAATAATAATAATAATAATAATACTCTTTTCTACTCTAGGAAAAGCCTGAAATTGTGGGACAGGGTACTAGTCGATTGCATCGACTCTAGAGCTGGACTCCTCCGAAATGATGAGGAGCGTGTTTAGAGGGGTTTAAGACGAATGTTCACAGACACTCTCAAAATTAGTAGAAAGTGACCTTGCACTAAATTGTTTGAAAACCATCTAAAGTAGGAGGAATTTTTATTATTGACTTTCTTAGTCACAGTAATATTAGATGTTTCTTTTACACTTAAACTTCGAATTATATGTTAAAGTATGAGAGAGTACATACATCTTTTCGTTCCTCAATAAATTCCAGATTTCGTTAATTATTCCAATTAGGACTAATGATGCCGTTTTCCCTACATTCTTCTTAGCTGTCATTTCTGTCTTATTTCGAAAGCATAATATGTTAACCGCAGCACCATACCAACACCTAAGACATCTATGAGTCTTATAGTATAGACTGGTCGAATGGTTATGCTATTTGGAATTCAGCACTTTGCCGAAAATTATGACCATCATTATTAGAACTGGACCTATACATCATTATTATTTAATTGATTATTTTTATATTTGCGGGAACAATTCGTTTCGTAAAGAATTTATGAACAACATATACAATAGTATCTATAGTAACGGACGAAAGAAATTATTATTATTATATTATTATTATTATTATTATTATTATATTATTATTATTATTATTATTATTATTATTATTATTATTATTATTATGCCGACGACGACAATGGTAAAGATGATCAGGTCGCATATAATTACGGTACTTACAATAATGACCTAATCATGATTATCTTTACAGGGATGTTGACGAAAGATAACATCAGTAAAAATAAATTGCATACATACTTTTACACACATAAATACATACACGCACACGCACACACAACACACACACACACACACACACACACACAGACATATAGATATATTTGTATATGGTTATAGGTAATGTGAAAGTGTCTATATATATGTATATATGTGCCTGTGTGGTGTTATATATATATATA
>NC_043003.1:115563956-115628956 GCF_006345805.1 Octopus sinensis
ACTCACAACCTTACGATCATGAGCCGAATGCCCTAACCACTAAGCCACGCGCCCTCACAATCTGAACATTAAGGCATGCCTAAATGTCTGTATTTTGAGGGAAACGCACAAAAAAGAAACTTCCCATATCTATCCACATCCATCCATATAAATATATTTATTTTCATGTTGGCAGATATAGAGAGATGGTGGGAGAGAGAAATATGTGCGCGTGGGTGGAGGTGAATGTGTGTGTAGTTGTAGGGAACAACAAATATGAACAATTATATACAAATAAAATTTAATATTTATTGACCTTAGCGTCACTTAATTTTCTTCTATGACTATATAAATAGATATGAGAATTTCTCCATATTTTTTTTTATAAGCATATAAGCATATACATATGTACGGAATATGTGAGTGTTTACATACGTACGTTATGCTTGATATATGTTTAAGCAAACAGCAAATATACACATTAATATATAATGTTGATTAATGATAAACGGTTTGAAAAATATACTATTATTAAATAAATATATATATAACTTTTTTATTTATTACAGAAACTGTTTTGGCAGCATAATCCCTAGATTTTTATTTCATTTCCCTATTTTTCACATTTCAGAAGGTTTTTGCTTCTCATTTTTTTGTTGTTCCTTATTATATTTTATTTAATTTTTATTTAGAGTATCATGGATTATTTACATTAAAAAGTGTTTTCTATTTTCTGCGAAACAATAATGCGAAGCGTCTATTTTTTTCCCCACCCTTCGAACAATGAACAGGTCAGAATCACCATTGAATATTCAAGCAAATCTCTTTAATTTCATGCGATAATATTCCTTTCTATTGTTATTGACACGTTAACATAAAGTGCTGAGACGCTGGAGTAAAACAAATCAACAAATCAAGGTAAGAGAAGCCAAATAAATATAAATGTAAATATATGAATATAAATATATATGTAAGCATATATTCCAGTGTGTGTGTGTGTGTGTGTGTGTGTGTGTGTGTCTGTGTGTGTGTGAGTGTGTGTGTGAGTGTGTGGTTTGTGTGTGAGTGTGTGTGTGTGTGTGGTGAGTGTGTGTCTGTGTATGTGTGTGTGTGTGTGTGTGTTTGTGTGTGTGTGTGTGTCTGTGTGTGTGTGTGAGTGAGTGTGCGTGTGTGTGAGTGTGTTTGTGTGTCTGTATGTGTGTGTATGTGCGTGTGTGTCTGTGAGTGTCTGTGTGTGTGTGTGTGTGTGTGTGTGTGTGTGTGTGTTTAGAAAGAGGAAGAGAAACAAGAGAAAGAATTCTTGTAAAATGAATAACCCGCGCTCAAATCAAAGAATGAAAAATTCAGGAGGTTATAAACCATTCATAGTAGTCCAACGCATCATGTTGGATTCACCTGCCAATGACATTTTTAACCCTTCGGCACCTATTGTCTTTTTTTTTCCGTTTAAGGATGTGTAAGGATGTGTTGTGTTCGAAGAGAGCATAAATGCTTGTGACAAGCGAAAAGAGCCGCGAGCGGACAGTTTCGGTGCTGCCAGAAAAGGCACCATTCCATCTTGCATTACGAAACCCCTTCGACTTCTTTCACCACAAATTTTTCCCTTCCTCTCTTCGTTTTTTTCTCCATGTTTTCTTTCCATTTGCCCCTTTCTCTCTCCCTCTCTCTCTCTCTCCTTTCTTCACTTTTATTTCTATTTGTATTGCAGTCACCTCTTGTTACGTTGCTTTCATACCATTCCCCCCTCACTCTACTTTACACTACCCCCCATAGATCCCACGTAGTCTCCCAATTTCCCCCCTACCCTCTCACCCTTACATCTTATACAATATCTCCTCAGCTCCCTCTATTTCTTCTATTCTTTAGTTCTGATCCGTTCCTATCACTATTTCTCAATATCTCTCTCTATCTCACTCTCTCTTTCTCACCCCCTCTCTCTCTCTCTTATATGACTTTCTCTCTCCCCAACTCACCCTCAGTCCGTCAGTCAGTCCCTCACTCTTTCGCTATTTCTCCATCATTACGTTTATTCAGCCACACATCCCGTACTCCACCTCATTTACAATCTCCATTTCAGTTCTCCAGGGCATTTCCCATATTATCTAATACACACCCATCTCCTCCATTCCAAAACACCCTCCAACAACTGAAATCATTCTCTCACACAACCTCCTTCACTTTAAACACTCCATCACATTCACTCAGCAATCGGTGACTGCACTATCCTCCCACCCCACTACCACCACCACCCTCATTCCAAATATACTAATGTTTCTTCGGGTTGCAGGCGATTGTTAAAGGTTATGTTAGTTCGGAGCGATCTTGTAGCCCTACTTTGAAAAGAAGGAGCAGAGAACTTGGAAGAGAGATAAGAACGGAATCTGTCTTCAAGTAATACATTTGTCTTACTAGGCATTTGCATTCATGCAAATTAATTACTTGCGCATATATGTGCAGCTGTCATTTCTATTGTGCATAATTTAGCATGATTAACAGAAACACACACACACACACACACATATATATATATATATAAACGCACACACCTATGCAGATATATATTCACATACACCCGCAAATAAATTTTTATATACATATGTGTGTGTATGTGTGTGTGTGTGAGTGCATGCGTATGTGTGTGTGTACTTGTACGTGTGTGTGTGTACATGTGTATGTATATGAGTGCAGAGCGCAGAGGAAAAGTAATGAAAATTACCACAGCAATTCGGCTTACGGGGTTCGATCCTACTCCCCCGTACGTTGAGGAAGAGATTACTATAGCACTAAATTTATCTAATCATTTTCATTTCATCCATCTGTAGGAAAGACATTTTGAAGACTACGTGAGGATGAAAGACAAAGTAGAGAAGGTGGAATTTGAACTCACAGTGCAAAGACAGACGAGAAACAGTAAACATTTCTACAATGTTTTAAAGAAAAATAGTGACAATAAGACATTCTAATTCATGCTTTCTAAGATAAGCTGAATGTTGGCTATTTCGGAAGTGGATCGAACCAAGTATTTTCTATACTCAGTTTTACGTGTATAACTGCGCGTGAGGTTCTGCATAACATACAAGGTTCAGCGGGATGTTTTCGGTTTGAACGGCAGTTTTTTTCTAGCGTTGTCATATGAAATTGTCACCCATAATTATGACACCAGTATCGATCTATTGCATTTCCATCTGTTTTAGGGTTAGGGTTAGGGTTAGGGGTGGGAGGGAGGGTATCTTTTTTTATTCACAAATGTAAATAAACCCAATCTGTTTCTTAAACGAGGGACATATTCATACGGCACAGAATGTTTTTTCTACCTCAATGGACGTAATTGATTGGTTGAAATTGCAGAAATTGAAGAAAAAAACCCAACAAATATCTTACAAACTATAGAATTTTCTCAATAAAGCCAAGAGCAAAAGATGTTTTATAAACACATTCTACTAGTATCCGAAGTTAAAATTTTTTTGCCACCTAGAAATTATGTTAAAAACTGCCGTTCAAACCGAAAAAAATCCAATAGTAATAATACTTTTATATATATGCGAGACGTTATCCAAAAGACACCGGAGTTTTGCAAGTTATTTATGTCAATTCTATCGCCTTCTAGGTTTTTTCCCAGTTGAAGCAACGCATCCACCGAGGCTAATTTTTGTACTGTTTTTTCTTCTTCACATCTTCCACATCCCCAAATTCCGTAGCACCAGCGTTCGTCACCAGTGGATGACCTCCGAAAAACGGTCCGGAATAATTTCCAACAGGTCTTTTAGTTCACGAAACGCATTCAATCATGACTGCTTTCGTTCTTCAGTGGAGAAAACGAATTTTGCTGCAACTCTTTTCATTCGCAATTCCTCTCTCAAAATTTGTTGGCAGGAGTTCCAAGACACACCAGTCACATCAACAAGTTCGCCAAATGTTCAGTGACGGTCCTCCATGATCTTTACTCTTTTACTCTTGTACTTGTTTCAGTCATTTGACTGCGGCTATGCTGGAGCACCACCTTTAGTCGAGCAAATCGACCCCGGGATTTAATCTTTGTAAGCCCAGTACTTATTCTATCGGTCTCTTTTGCCGAACCGCTAAGTGACGGGGACGTAAACAACACAGCATCGGTTGTCAAGCAATGCTAGGGGGACAAACACAGACACACAAACACACACACATATATATATATATATATATATACATATATACGACGGGCTTCTCTCAGTTTCCGTCTACCAAATATAGTATTATTGGACGCTCAAGAAAGAAGGGAAGCTCTTCGTCGGAAACATAGGAGAAGGAAAGATCCAGAGAAGGAAAGACAGAGGAAAAAATATCGCCAATGGTACACGCGAGGTCAAGACGTCAGCCCCGACATCGGAAACTCTGTTTTACTATGACAACCAACTAAATGTCACATATTATATTTATAGATAAATTCCTCTATTTTACATAATATCGCGGTCTCATTCATTTTTTGTTGTCGTATTATTAATTATTATTATTATTATTATTATTATTATTATTATTATTATATATATTTATATACATGTGTTCATATTCCTATATATGTGTGTATGTATGTTTATACGTGTTTGTGTGTGTGTGTTTATATATTCAAGATACATGTTGGATTTGTGTTTACATATATATACGTGTAATATATGCGCATATATTCATATATGTGCATATGTTTGAATTAATGCTTGTATGGAGATAGAGAGAGAGAAAGAAAGAGAATGAGAAAGGAAGATATATTTTGAAACAAACGTTTGATCGTGCCCCGTTTTTCTATTTTTAATGCTCTTTATCTCCCATACGCTACATGTTTATCAACAGCTACAGCAACTCTTGTACGAATGAATTTCCCTGTGTATATGATCATGCTTCAAAAGAGAAATATTTAAACAGACGGCCGTTTGGCGCACTCTCATCGAGCTTTCAGGGTTTTGTTGAAGCCATGTTTGTGTTATATATATATATACATATATATATATATATTATATATTATATATATATATCTATATATATATATATATATATATATATATATATAATATATATATATATATATATATATGTATATGTATATCTATATATATATATATATATGTATATGTATATATATATATATATATTATATATATATATAATATATATATATATATATATATGTGTGTGTGTGTGTGTGTATGCGTGTATTTTTGTGTGTTGTATTTCTTTCTGCCTATATGTGTGCATGTATACGTATTAGTTTTTAGCTGTGTGCATTTGTGTGTTTGTGTGTGTGTGTTGTGTCGAGTATATGTGCAAAGATATGGATCCATATGAATATTAATTACTCTGCTTTCTTTCGTTAAACCACCAGAAGTAAATAATGCTGCGTAAAAATGCATAAGCTTATACGCACATGCACTCAACTGAAACATATACACTCGCTTTGTTTCACACTCACTCATTAACCACAAACACACGAGCACGCAGACATTTGTGTTGCCACATATGTGAACACCAATCGCACGTAGAAGTATAGATCCGCAATGCTCCTACCACCGTACGCATGCGTGTACGCAGTTATCTATATAGAGAGGAATAACATAAGGACGGATATGTTGAAGCCAGTTTATCTATTAACTCATTATTT
The DNA here is from genome assembly GCF_006345805.1 of Octopus sinensis. Classification (NCBI taxonomy): domain Eukaryota; kingdom Metazoa; phylum Mollusca; class Cephalopoda; order Octopoda; family Octopodidae; genus Octopus; species Octopus sinensis. The sequence continues at coordinate 115,569,565 of NC_043003.1, forward strand.
CAAATAGCTGAAACATTCCATCCAGACACCTTTTCAATAACACTCAAGCTGAAAATTTAACACTAATGTTTGTTTGTCATGCAATTTCTACCATCTGCTTACTAATCACATACTTGGTTATTGGTTAGTTTGCACTTTTATTCAGGAGTGCCATTGCGCTAGAATATGTCGGTGCGACGTGTGCTGTTATATAAAAGTATTATCTGTGTTGGCGTAGCTTAGCTCACTTGGCTAGCACTGTGTATGCCAATGTGTGTATGGTGTGTGCTTCTGTTTTGTGTGTAGGTTGGTTTTGGTTCGAGATGTGTTCCATGGTATCGTGTCTACAGGGGAATAGAGATCAGCTTTTGCGTATGTGTGTATACGTGTGTATGTGTGTGTTTGTGTCTGTGGCTGTTGAGCGTGTATGCTTGTTGTACAGTCATACCCCTCGAAAGTATTTGCGTAACGGGTGTCTTTCGTGCGTAGTTGTGTAAGTCGGTTGTGTAGTAACGTATTAGCACGAGTATCTGTGTGCTTCCAGGCGCGATATCTGATCTCACATCAGCCATTTGCCTTGTAGGATATGTATATTTGCAGGGGCAGAGTATGCTATACATCTGTATGTGTATCTGGCTCAATGCGTGTTTTGTGTGTGTTGATCCTGATAGCTTCATGATAGACTACATATTTACGTTAAATCTTTATTGTATGGATATGATTATGTGCAACCTACGAATATATAATAGAGTACACTTGTGTACGTGTGTACGTGTATTACTCATTGTTATAACCTATTCTTTTTCTACTAATGTCTTATGGATGTACGTGTGAATTTAGGTGTGTAGGTGCGTGTGTCTGACATCTAAGTGTACTTTGCATTGAGACTGTGTGTGTGAGTTTGTGGGAGGTGGTTATGCAACCAGTTGGTGAATCAACCAAGCCATGACCGAGAGTACCATTGCTTTGCTTCTGACTTTTTAGTGTGTGTGTATACGTTCTGTGTTGCGTGTGTGTGTATGCGTGCACCGTGTATTTTATCTGTTATATTCCTGTTGCTGTGTTGTTATTATTATGGCAGCGAAAGGCGTTGAGCTGGCAGAATCGTTAACACGCTGGGCAAAATGCTTAGCGGTGTTTCGACCCTCTTCACGTTCTGAATTCAAATTCCGCTCTGAGGTCGACTTTGCCTTTCATTTCTCCGGGGTCGATAAATTAAGTACCAGTGAGAGAGGAATCGACCCAAATATCAGGCCTTGTGTCTTCAGTAGAAAGGATTCTTATTGTTATTATTCTTATACACACAACAGATTAAACTTTTGGAACCCCAAATTTCCTTAAAACGGTCTACAACAAGCAACGCTACAGACACGAATGCGCCGTCAGACGGGCGTGTCCGAGGTGCGCGCAATGACGAAACCGTTCTGCACACATTCGATCAGTGTCCCAGCATTGCTGATCTATTATGCCGAACAGCTGTTATCACGTGTGGGACATATCCTTCCGTCGGTCGAGTTTGCGGTGATGATCGCACTGGTGCCCTCCTTCAATCGGGCAGCCAACACAATTTTCCTTTGCCTGGTGGCTGAGGTAAAAGGCGCTGTTTGGTGAAAGGTATGAGGGCATATACACTCCTCTTTGGTAGAGCTCTCATTGACTTCTTCAAGTTTAACTTGAAAAGGAAATTGAGAGTAGAGAGGGAAGTGCTGTCCTCGAGTGAGTTTATTGAAAGGTCGGTGAAATTTTCGAAAATGGCAAGAGTGGATGGTACCTCTCTACGTGTAGACCTGTGAGTCGGAGACAAGTGGGGTTCCCCAATTATCTCTAGAGGCGTTCCTGTATCAGGAGCACCACATCTCCATCATCCTCCCCGACATTTTTAAAAACCATTGTATGCTATACACACGTCCCTTCTTTTTCAGTGTATGCCATGCATGCTTACTTTTTTCTTTTCTGTATTTTTTTTTTGTCATTTCCTTATATGTAAACGCCCACACTATATGTCTGTCTTGGTATTGACACACATGCTTCGCACTTGTGGTAAATAAATGAAATCATCATCATCAGCAACAGCACCAGCAGTAGCAGCAGTAGAAGGAATAGTAGTAGTAGTAGTAGTAGTAGTAGTAGTAGTAGTGGTGGTGGTGGCGGTAGTAGTAGTAGTAGTAGTAGTAGTAGTAGTAGTAGTAGTAGTAGTAGTAGTAGTAGTAGTAGTATCATTATTACTATAATAGACGTCGCAGAGTATACAATATCGTGAGGATGTTGACTGAAGATATTGTGCCTACCGGGGATTTTTATTGTTTGTCGTGTCACAAAAGGGACCTCAGACAGGTAGTACTTTATGCAATATGCGTGCAGTTCACAGTAATGCCCACTTTTGCAAAATTGTAGGGCATTTCTAAGGTTTTCAGTTTTTTTTTCTCCGACTAAATGGTATTGAACCCAATGCTCCGATGAAAGTAGCGATAACCTTTATGCTTGACTCTTTTAGCCGCCACACCTTAGCAATCTCAGTTCTCAGCTCTCCATATTTATCAACCTTTCTCTTTCTTTCATGACGATATATTGATCTCCTGGTCCTACTATGTCAATTATTAGGCACGCTTGTTTGTCCTTGCTAAAGGTTACTATATCCGGCTTTCGCTGATCTAACACCGTGTTTGTCTGGAAATCAAAGTCCCAGAGGAATTTTGCCTTCCATTACGTTTTCCGGTGTATGTTGGTACCAAGCACCCGTAACCTCGTATCCATACACATGACATAGTATCCAGTGAAGGTTTTGGGCCATTTTGTCGAGTCCACCCGTGTACTCTTTCTGAGCAAGAGTTTCACGAGCACTAACAATGTGAGACACGTTTTCGACCCTCTTCCCACGCATTCAGCAGAGATCCGTCGCACTTGTGTGGTATACTCTTTTACTCTTCTACTTGTTTCAGTCATTTGACTGCGGCCATGCTGGAGCACCGCCTTTAATCGAGCAACTCGACCCCGGAAGTTATTCTTTTGTAAGCGCAGTACTTATTCTATCGGTCTCTTTTGCCGAACCGCTAAGTGACGGGGACATAATAAGCACACCAGCATCGGTTGTCAAGCAATGCTAGGGGGACAAACACAGACACACAAGCACACACACGCATATATATATATATATATATACGACGGGCTTCTTTCAGTTTCCGTCTACCAAATCCACTCACAAGGCTTTGGTCGGCCCGAGGCTATAGTAGAAGACACTTGCCCAAGGTGCCACGCAGTGGGACTGAACCCGGAACCATGTGGTTGGTAAACAAGCTACTTACCACATAGCCACTCCTGCGCCTATATATATTCTTTTTACTGAGTTGGTATTCAATGCCTGGTCTTGGGCAGTGAGGATTAGATTTTCAAAATTTTTTTTAGGTTACCCTTGTTGAACCACCTCCATGATGAATGCTGGTCTTTTCCTTTATTGGTTCCCCGGTGAAACTGACCATGTAATTCCAAACGCTCATTAGCTGTTCTTGATCTGAATTCATGAGCACTCTCAATTGCATTTTGCTTAATTCCTTCTGCACTTGCAGCATATTGTAGCAGGTCTTGTTTGCTGTTCACCAAATATTCTGCCATGATTCTTCCTTCACTGTTGATGCACTCCCGGACGCTAATCAGCCCAGCTCCACCTTTCAAGATGTAAAACAAGCAAAAAGGAAAAAATATTTTAGAGTTATACAGAAGTAGGATATATCCCACAAAGTCACGATAATTCACACATGTGCTGATGATGAAGATGACGAAAACGAGGAGAAGGGGATGTGGAGGAGCAGAAGGAGGAGAATGGAGGTGAAGAAGGAGAAAGGGAGATGAAGGAGAAGGAGTATGGAGGAGAAGGGGATGTGGAGGAGCAGAAGGAGGAGAATGGAGGTGAAGAAGGAGAAAGGGAGATGAAGGAGAAGGAGTATGGAGGAGAAGGGGATGTGGAGGAGCAGAAGGAGGAGAATGGAGGTGAAGAAGGAGAAAGGGAGATGAAGGAGAAGGAGTATGGAGGAGAAGGGGATGTGGAGGAGCAGAAGGAGGAGATGGAGGTGAAGAAGGAGAAGGGAGATGAAGGAGAAGAGTATGGAGGAGAAGGGGATGTGGAGGAGCAGAAGGAGGAGATGGAGGTGAAGAAGGAGGAGAATGGAGGTGAAGAAGGAGAAAGGGAGATGAAGGAGAAGGAGTATGAGGAGGAGGAGAGGGGATGTGGAGGAGCAGAAGAAGGAGGAGAATGGAGTGAAGAAGGAGAAAAGGAGATGAAGGAGAAGGAGTATGGAGGAGAAGGGGATGTGGAGGAGCAGAAGGAGGAGAATGGAGGTGAAGAAGGAGAAATGGAGATGAAGGAGAAGGAGTATGGAGGAGAAGGAGTATGGAGGAGAAGGGGATGTGGAGGAGCAGAAGGAGGAGAATGGAGGTGAAGAAGGAGAAAGGGAGATGAAGGAGAAGGAGTATGGAGGAGAAGGGGATGTGGAGGAGCAGAAGGAGGAGAATGGAGGTGAAGAAGGAGAAAGGGAGATGAAGGAGAAGGAGTATGGAGGAGAAGGGGATGTGGAGGAGCAGGAGTAGGACGAGGAGGATAAGGATTATTTTCATCCTTATTGAAAGTAGCAATATACTTGAGATTAACGGGCTAATCCATACCCTCACAGTCAGTAGTTGACCAATATATATTTACTGACCCAATAAGGTGAAAGTCAATATTGATTATTGCTAGAAAGAGGTACATTGGCCATGCGAGTACAGAACACTGACGTAGACCCACCCTACATATACAACAAGAACGGAATGAAATTTCCTCGCTAATGGGTATAGCATGTTTACTGTAAAGAATTCCACACAATATTGTGCGATTAATTATGGATGCAATATTCATGTGAAAACAATATTAACACACTTCCAAAACATCGCAAACAATTATTTTGTTACTGCATATTTCTAAATGATTGCTTAATGGGATGTAACTAACATTACCGTTCCTAATTTGTTATAGGTATATTTTATATATATATATATATATATATATATATGTGTGTGTGTGTGTGTGTGTGCGTGCGTCTGTCTGTCTGCCCGTCTTTCTGTGCCTGTGTATTCATGTAAATATAAATATATATGTTTGTATATATGTATGTGTATAGATATGTATAGATAAATATCTACACATGCATTCGTATATTCAGCCATCGCTCCATTGATACATAGATACAGTAACGTACACACATACATATATACATACATACAATAACGTGCACACATTCATACATACTTACATAAAATAATGGGCACACATACATACATACGTATATCTTACAGTGGCACCTGTTACAAAACACGTGTCAGTAAAGAATATTACAACAGAATAAAGAAAACTTGGAACTCTCTCCATTCAATAAGATGTCAATGCATTTGCCCACAATGTATTTGCAGCGCCAGTACTCATACCAACATGTGGGCTACTTTATTGGACACTTGATGATATCCAAGCCTCTGGTGTGAAAACCCGAAAAGTACTGACAGGCACACATAATTTTCACATGCATAAACAGTGACGTAGACTGCTTCTACCTAAAATGAAACCAAAGCGGCAGAAGATTATCATCGATCCAAAAGGCAATTGAATGTCGCATCACACTCCTTCGTCAATAACCTTTAACCACCAAGTGCCGAAGTGCATCCTTTGACCTAGTCTGCATACTTGAGGCTGAAAACATCTTAAGACTTGAAAGGCAGATCCCTGAGCAACACTCTTTGTATGATAATCTAGAATATATGCCCAAAGGAGTCGCACGACACTAGTGCAACGCATCATCAGATGAAAGGATGAGCCTCTATGAGCAGACGACTATGCATCGCCATGTTAGTAGAAAGCTCTGTGATGATAGTAACATCGATCGTCAAAGCATTTTATTATGGACTAATATCCTCCCACTTTGAAAGGTAACGCTTTTGCAATCTAGAAACAGGTAATATCAACAAGATGCACAAAGGGGATAGAAATGTAGGAAAAGCAGTATAAAAATGTAACAACCGATGCAGACTTTGTCGAGATCACAGTGAAGGTATCCCCCACATCATAAGTAATTGTCCGAGAATGTCATCGCTGTATTATCAACCGATGAGATATGGTGTTGTTGCTAGGACACTCATTCTATAATGAAATCTGTCGGAAGGATAATCCGGAGGACAAAGGAATAAAACCCACAGTATGGTAGAAGCCATAACCACTCATAATGAAAAGGAATAGTGATGGAATGTACCAGTGAATACCTCAATACATTGTAAGCACAACAGACTTGATATAATGATTTGGGTAGAGGAGAGAAACTGTGCACAGTTGTGGAAATTAGCTGTAATTATTGGGGCCCTGAGATATGTAACACACTGCTTAAATACCAATCTTGAGAAATTAGGCTTCTCAAAACTAGAAAGGAGAAAGCTAATTCGAAGACTACAGATCCAATCCATCACAGGAACAGTAAAAATCTGAAAAAAAGTTTTAGAAGTTTATCATTTAAATATATATATAAACATATCTAGATATGCAAGTATATGCATGAGAATAAATACATACATACATAAAACATACAAATCTGCACATACATACATACATACATACATACATACATACATACATACATACATACATACATACATACATACATATAAACATACAAAAATGCCCTGTTGTTGATGTTGAAATTCTAATGTTGGAGCCTTGGATCTAGGTTAGAAACCGGTTCTGTCTCTATTGGCAATTAATCTTGAAATAAACTGAACATTGACATACATACATATGTACATATTTATATACACCCACTTAATTTCATTCAATTTTGAAGTTCGATCTCAACCTTTAACAGATTACATTCTTTTCTTCCAATCTTCTATTCCTTCATTTTGTATTTCTGGTTGTAACATTACCGATGTAACGTCTCAAATAGTCTCCGTTTATTGTTTCCGAGAAGTCAACATGAACACTTCATTTTTGAAGGACAATAGAATATTCTTCTGTTATTTACTGTACTCGACTGTTTTATTCCCACTTTCGCTCATCACATTGTGTGACCTATTCAATTGACCATAAATATGTTGACTTTGTTCCCTGACAAATACCCGCCCTACAGCACTGGCTGCTACGTCACATTTTCCAGGCATTCAGACCAAAGTAAAGTGGACAGAAACCTTATCACTGAAACTCTACTGAATGTAGACAATACATTGTCGTCGATATATACACAAGTCGGAAATTTACTGAACATCCGCTTTTATAAATACCGGATAATAAGACTACGTATTTCATTTTTCACTTGTCACATATTCATCTTTGTTTTATTGTTTATATATATGCTGTGTGTGTGTATGTGTGTGTGTTTGTGTGTGTGTGTGTGTGTGTGTGTGTGTTTGAATATATTCACAATGGACTACAGGGTATATTCAGAATCATATGTTATTCATATTGGACATTGTTTTTAGCCTAAAGCTATCCATGGACTTCCCATTTCTCCCTTCTATTGTCCTGTTTCTTTAACATTTTTTCTGGTGTTAATCGCTTGTGTTTTTTATGGTTTCTCTTTCTTTCAGAGCTTTGATGCAATATCGTTTTGATAATTTACATACAACCATGATATTCCTCCTAAACTATTATGCAAAGCCCATCATAAATATTGTACATGCATACGTAAGGCGTGGATGGGTGCCCGCTTTCTTCCCAACCACATGGTTCCGGATTCCACCCTGCTGCGTGTCAACTTTGTCAAGTCTGTTCCACCTTTGCCTTCGATCGACCGAATCTACGTGAGTGGATCTGTAAGACAGAAACGTCGTATGTGTATGTGTATATGTGTGTATATGTATGTATATATATATATATATATATATATATATATATATATATATATAAGTTCAGCAAAAATTTAGATTCAAATGAATATGGTACTTAATTTAGATGCACCAGAATTTTGTAGGGTGTTATCCATAAAAATCTGTGGGGAGATTATAATCAAAATAAGCAACAAGAATGACTCCGGAGTCATTCTTGTTGCTTATTTTGAGTATATATGTATATATATATATATATTTTCCTAAAACTTGATTTCGAAACGTACGTCCGTAGGTGACTTAAAATTGTATGATAGATTGCCGTCATTTCATTCTCTCTTACCTGTCTGTGTTTGCCTTTCAAGTGCTGTATTTTTACTGAGATCTCCCTTTTAGTAGAAAGAATAGCTATAACTCTTTGACTGCTATTTCTAAATTCGGTGTGTGGTGAGGCAATTCGTTGCTAAACCCTTAATTGCTTAGTATTACTTAAATTTTCCTCGAATGAGGCTTTTACATGCCGAAATCTACTTGGTGTAATTAATAATTATTCCAAATTAATTAATTTCACCCTTTATTGTAACTGATAACCATATTTTATCCCAGTAAATGACCACAGCATCTTGTCTTGGCTACACACGGGTGGAAAGGGGCTGGTGACACAAACTTTCATTCACACTTTGAATTTCGTGGTACTGGTAATGCTTTAGCTCGCTCTGACACTGAGTTGAGATGATGCCTTCTAGTATCTCAAAATTTAATATACAATTATTCATAATTGTAGTATCCTACGCTGATGAGAAAAGAAGTTGGGTAAGGTAGAATTATCTAATTCTTATGCTTTCCTAAAACTTGATTTCGAAACGTACGTCCGTGGGTGACTTAAAATTGTATGATAGATTGCCGTCATTTCATTCTCTCTTACCTGTCTGTGTTTGCCTTTCAAGTGGTGTATTTTTACTGAGATCTCCCTTTTAGTAGAAAGAATAGCTATAACTCTTTGACTGCTATTTCTAAATTCGGTGTGTGGTGAGGCAATTCGTTGCTAAACCCTTAATTGCTTAGTATTACTTATATATATATATATTATATATATATATATATTATATATATATATATATATATATATATATATTATATATATATAATATATATATATATATTATATATATATATATACATACATTGTATCGTTTAACAACCAGTGTTAGTTTGTTTGCTATCAGTAACTTAACGGTTTGGAAAAGTTCACCGATAAGTGTCAGGTTCTAAGATATATTATGGGAGTGAATTTATTCGACTAAAATGTTTCAATGCGATGTTCCAGTATCGCCAACGAAGTAAGTAAAAAGCTGAAGGAAAAAATACGTATACCTACGTGAAGAGCATTGAGATCTGAACCCTTCTAACCCCGCAGATCACGTAGTAAGCATTTTAGAAAAGCTGACCACAGCGAACTACGTCGTTGTTATGCAAGTATAAAAGATTTTTGTGGTGCAAACCTTTACATATTGCCAAACAATCACTGACAGTTTTGCGATAATCAACTAAAAGAAGTAAGACTCCATTACATTGAAATACACGCACATTAGTCCAACCATGACACAAGGAACGAGATTCTATATCGGTGAAATATATAATCCTTGCCTTCACTCCTTCGTTAGTGTTACAAGGAGTTTTGTTGGGCACTCGCTCAACTGCACCCCACACATAATAATCAATGGGGTTGCAGTCTGGGGAGTTAGGTGACCAGATGTTAGGGGTCATATGGTCGCAGAAATTGTCTGACAATCATAACTGGGTTCTCCTGCTTATGTGCCATGGTGCAGAGTCATGCTGCTAGACATAGGGTCTTCTAGCAGCCCCTCTCTTGACCCATGGCAGCACTACCTCCTCCAGGCACTTGATGTAGGCTTCTGTGTTGAGTCTGATGCCGTGTGGGAAGGTGAATGGAGGCATAACGTCACCATCATTAGTGATCACTCCAAACACCATGATGTTGACTGGATGTTTGATTTCTATCTCTCTCAGTACATGTCCTCATATTGCACTGTCCTTAGATTGACATCCAAACAATCTGAAATGTTCGGACCGAAGTTTCCGGTACAAATATCAAGCAGTACTGCATGACGCCTCCGAAATTCTGACAAACGATATTTGTCTCAAGGTATTGGTTTTCTCACAGACGTTGCTCAACTGACCGTACTATACTGTGTAAACGACAACACCAACAAAAACAACAAGGCGTACGTGAGAAATTAAAATTATAACATGGCAACAATTTACCCAACGTACCCTATATATATAGATATTTCAAAATGTGACCGCGTGTGTACCGTTGGTGTTTTTTTTCCTCTGTCTTCCCTTCTCTGGATCTTTCCTTCTCCTGTGTTTCCGACGAAGAGCTCCGCTCGAAACGTTAAACCTTCCTTCTTTCCTGAGCGTCCAATAATACTATATTTGTTCCACGTCCCCGCGTTGTTGTGTTTTTTTTGTGCTTTCTTGTTTGGATTAACTTTAAATATATATATATATATACCGACATATATACATATACATATACACGGGTGAGTGGACAGACAAATCTACTCAACACGTATTGTAGGAGTTAAATATGTTATTATTTAAAACAGTTTGATTGGTTCGCATGCAAATGAAACTTTTGTAGGTTTCTTACAGAAATGTCTCTCGTCGGCCTCAGTTAACCAAATGAAGTGATGCAGGATTCTTACCTGTCCAATCAATCTCCTGAACCCGGCGATATAGGTTTCCGTAAAAAGCCTACGCAAATTTAAGCTGCATGGGTGGAAGCAGCTATCTTACGGGATGGTACTAAACAGAAACATTAAAAATTACACACACACATATGTAAGTATATATATATATGCATGTATGTATGGTTTATGTACATAAATCTGTTTAATATCGTCAGTTTTTTGTGCTTGTCTAGCTTCAAATCGAGCAAGATCTACGCTAAAGAATACCAATCCAATGAAAGACCTAAAATGTAATTAACTATCTTGGACTAAGTTTAACCTCACTGCCAAAGCTTGCTGCGTTTTTGGAGAACTTCCAGATGCTTTGACGAGAAACAGTAGTGTGGTAAGTTAGAATGGAAGCCAGCTTTTCAAAATCAATGTGTATTGATTGTCTCTAGCTGTCGGCATTTGTCTGCCTATGAGTGTGCGTTTTTCTATATATATGATATATTGTGTTTGTCCTCCTGGTAATATATTTATGTTTCAATATGTGAATTTATACATATTTGTAGTCGATATGTTTACTAGTATATGAGAATTCATTTTTCTATGTAATCTATATTTTTTGTGTCTATGAGTATCTAATATTCTATAATATACGTACGAAATATACATATAATAGCTACAGGTTTTACACGTTTGATTAACATATTCATACATGCATACATGCATACGCACGCACTCACACGTATACACATACTTATTATATATATGTATATATATATATATATATATATATATATATATAATACGCCCGGTCACAGAGTTACCAATGGTTTCGCATCTATAAATTACTTAGTGTTAGACTCTAATCGGAGAGGGTATATACCCTCTATTCAATCTGGAGGTAGAAAACATGTACGGCCAGTTAATTTGTAAACACAGAATTCTATAAATTGTTTAAGCTTTAAACAGGACAGAACTGCCTTTAAGCAACGCTTTTACAACTACAAGCCCTCTTTTAGGGTTCTGGAAAGACGTTACCTCACGTCCCTTGCAAGCCACGTATAGAGCCTTAAGACGGAAGGAACCCCCATACGAAACTAAATGGAGAACGATGCAAGCTTTGCATAGCAGAGCGAGTAAGGAGCATTAAAGACTCGCTGGATCCGGGATCTCTCTTAATAGCAAGACATAAGATCTGTTGTCTCTGATCCCATTTCAGACACCACCTGCTGCAGGAGTGAAATTACCCAATTCGTCGATTAGAAAGGGGAAAATTCTTGCAGATCTAATGATTGAGATTCTCTCTTCGCCTTTTAGGTCCATAAGATTTGCCAACGGAATCAGTCAAAGGGAGATGTCATACTGTTTAAAAGCGGAAAATAAGCCTTGCGCCACTAACACCGATATTTGAATGAAATGCAGTTTGGGTACTCTGGCCCAGGAGGGAAACAAAATCAGTGCGTGATCTGGGCATTAAATTTAGTAACGATGTAACTTTCCAGAGGCTTATTGCTAAGAAGGCAATAACATGCAGGCGGGTGAAACTAGTAATATATCAATATATATATATCTATATATATAAAACTCAACTTGTGTGTCTGTGTGTGTATCTGTGTGTGTGTGTCTGTGTGTTTAACTTCCCGGCACATCTCCTCCTAACCAACAAATCGTAGAACCACCAAAAATGGGTCACTTAAAGTTTAGGCAAATGAAAATTGAAGATATAAAAACGAATCGCCGTAAACATTGTAGAAATTCGGCAAAGAAATGAATTTTCGGGATTTAGCCTGGAGGGTTTTTTCGTATAAATATATATATATATTGATTGATTGATTCTAGTTTCAGCTCATGAGCTGTGGCCATGATGGGGCACCGCCATTTATATATATATATTATATATATATATATATATATATATATACAAACATATATATATATATATATATATAATATACAACATACATATAAACATATATATATATGAAAGTATTATAGAAGAAGGCTAACTCTTCCTTCCGTACAAGGAAAAATTCAAATCGGACCATGTTAACACCAAAAATTATTTACATCAAAAAGGTGCCTTTTTTCTATGAAAATCCCTATTTTTTACGATGTTTTGACTGCTGTGTCGCCATTTTTCTGTGCATTTCACTTAAAGAGAATAACAAGCTACATACTGCCAAATTTTTACTTTTCAAAAATTCCAATTCTAAAGGATCTAAACAAACCGCAACGCTGGGCGATACTGCTAGTATATATATATATATATATATATATATATATAGGAATGTCGATAAAAGATATGTTATGTATGTATGGGTATATAAATATATATATATATATATATATATTATATATAATATATATATATATATATATATATATATATATATATATATATATATATATATATATATATATATTATACATATATATATACACATATGTATAGATAATTATAGATAGTTAGATTGATATATATATATATATATATATATATATAATACGCCCGGTCACAGAGTTACCAATGGTTTCGCATCTATAAATTACTTAGTGTTAGACTCTAATCGGAGAGGGTATATACCCTCTATTCAATCTGGAGGTAGAAAAACATGTACGGCCAGTTAATTTGTAAACACAGAATTCTATAAATTGTTTAAGCTTTAAACAGGACAGAACTGCCTTTAAGCAACGCTTTTACAACTACAAGCCCTCTTTTAGGGTTCTGGAAAGACGTTACCTCACGTCCCTTGCAAGCCACGTATAGAGCCTTAAGACGGAAGGAACCCCCATACGAAACTAAATGGAGAACGATGCAAGCTTTGCATAGCAGAGCGAGTAAGGAGCATTAAAGACTCGCTGGATCCGGGATCTCTCTTAATAGCAAGACATAAGATCTGTTGTCTCTGATCCCATTTCAGACACCACCTGCTGCAGGAGTGAAATTACCCAATTCGTCGATTAGAAAGGGGAAAATTCTTGCAGATCTAATGATTGAGATTCTCTCTTCGCCTTTTAGGTCCATAAGATTTGCCAACGGAATCAGTCAAAGGGAGATGTCATACTGTTTAAAAGCGGAAAATAAGCCTTGCGCCACTAACACCGATATTTGAATGAAATGCAGTTTGGGTACTCTGGCCCAGGAGGGAAACAAAATCAGTGCGTGATCTGGGCATTAAATTTAGTAACGATGTAACTTTCCAGAGGCTTATTGCTAAGAAGGCAATAACATGCAGGCGGGTGAAACTAGTAATATATCAATATATATATATCTATATATATAAAACTCAACTTGTGTGTCTGTGTGTGTATCTGTGTGTGTGTGTCTGTGTGTTTAACTTCCCGGCACATCTCCTCCTAACCAACAAATCCTAGAACCACCAAAAATGGGTCACTTAATGTTTAGGCAAATGAAAATTGAAGATATAAAAACGAATCGCCGTAAACATTGTAGAAATTCGGCAAAGAAATGAATTTTCGGGATTTAGCCTGGAGGGTTTTTTCGTATTAATATATATATATATTGATTGATTGATTCTAGTTTCAGCTCATGAGCTGTGGCCATGATGGGGCACCGCCATTTATATATATATATATATATATATATATATATATATATATACAAACATATATATATATATATATATATATATATACAAACATACATATAAACATATATATATATGAAAGTATTATAGAAGAAGGCTAACTCTTCCTTCCGTACAAGGAAAAATTCAAATCGGACCATGTTAACACCAAAAATTATTTACATCAAAAAGGTGCCTTTTTTCTATGAAAATCCCTATTTTTTACGATGTTTTGACTGCTGTGTCGCCATTTTTCTGTGCATTTCACTTAAAGAGAATAACAAGCTACATACTGCCAAATTTTTACTTTTCAAAAATTCCAATTCTAAAGGATCTAAACACCCGCAACGCTGGGCGATACTGCTAGTATATATATATATATATATATATATATATATATATATATAGGAATGTCGATAAAAGATATGTTATGTATGTATGGGTATATAAATATATATATATATATATAATATATATATATATATATATATATATATACATATATATATACACATATGTATAGATAATTATAGATAGTTAGATTGATATATATATTATATATATATATACAGAGAGAGAGAGAGAGAGAGAGAGAGAGAGAGTGAGAGGGAGAGAGAGAGAAAATGAATTCTTTCGGAAGTATTCAACTATAATTATATAAAATACATGCATAAAAAGACGAGACTGAAACTTAAAAAAGAAAATTGAATATCTACAAAACAATATTTAAAAATCATATTTGAAACAGAATAATTCCCATCGGCCTACTCAATGGAAATACATTCAATTAAATACTTGACGGAATCCGTCTCATATGCAATGGTATATTAGTCTGCAGTATTAGAATTAATTGCAAGATAAAGAAGCATCAAAAATATAAGATGAAGTTCTTCATGGTAATGATCACCAAGATGATGATGATGGTGCTGGTGAATTAAAATTATTATAAAGATGGTGGTGGTGATGATGATGACAAATACGTCGATGATGATAATGATGGTGAGGATTATAATAATAACATCAATAATATTAATAATAATTATTATCATTATTGTTGTTATTATTATTATTATTATCATTATCATTATTATTATTATTATTTATTATTATTATTATTATTATTATTATTATTGTTATTATTATTATTATTATTATTATTATAGTTATTGCGATGATGATGAAAATACTATATTAGCCACTCACGATGTAAAGAACATCTTAAAAATGCAATGTAAAGGAGGGTATGTATGGAAATAAATACATGAAGAAAATTAAAGCATATTAATTAAGAAGATAAATAAAGCAATATAAAGTACTTGGATTGCATAGAAAATTACTTATTTTGTAACAATTGCAGTTATTATTTCGTAATACAGATACTCTTGTTTGCATCCGAGCACTTGGATAGCATCAGATGTGACAAATGTACCCTGGTCTGTTTCAAGTTTCGGATCATTTCGGTTTGAACGGCAGTTTTTTTTTTTAGCTGTGTCATATGAAATTGTCACCCATAATTATGACCCTAGTATCGATCTATTGCATTTCAATCTGATTTAGAGTTAGGATTAGTTAGGGTTAGGGATAGGGTTACAGGTGGAGGGAAGGGTATCTTTTTTTCTTCACAAATGTAAATAAACCTAATCTGTTTCTTAAACGAGGGACATATTCATACGGCATTGAATGTTTTTTTCTTCAATAGTGTCAGTGATTGGTTGAAACTGCAGAAATTGAAGAAAAAACAACAAATATATTCTAAACTATAGAATTTTCTCAATAAAGCCAAGAGAAAACGATGTTTCATAAACACATTCTACCAGTATACGAAGTTTAAAAGTTTTTAGTCACCTAGAAATTATGTTAAAAACTGCCGTTCAAACCGAAAAGATCCCAATTTTCTAATTGAGTTTCTTTCCTATTTCCCATCACTTGTTTTCATAGTTAAGTTCTATTTTATCCATGATTGTTTCGTTGATGCATATTCTCTTTTAGGTAACATTATTTTGCTCTCATGAGTAGGTACCACTGTTGTTTTCCTGGAACCTATTGATATCCTTCTGTGTGTCTCTTATCAGATTTGCATCGAAAGATGGTATTTTTGTCTTAATGAAATTTCTTTATATAGTTTCTCTTTCCTTACAATTCATACATAAGTGCCTTTTTATCCACTTACAGATAATTTACACATACAGTTACACATACTTTACGCATACAGTTATAAAAATGAATATGTATTTCGTGATATATTTTAACTTCTACGAATTCCGTCATCTGGATGGCCTAACTACACGATAACTTTGTATTCGAGGATGCTTCTATTTCTACATATATATTCCTTTATTACCCACTAGGGGCTAAACATAGAGGGGACAAACAAGGACAGACAAAGGTATTAAGTCGATTACCTCGACACCAGTGCGCAACTGGTACTTAATTTATCGACCCCGAAAAGATAAAAGGCAAAGTCGACCTCGGCGGAATTTGAACTCAGAAAGTAACGGCAGACGAAATACGGTTAAGCATTTCGCCCGGCATGCTAACGCATCTGCCAGCTCGCCGCCTATATTTCTTCATATAGTTTCTCATCCACGTAATCATCACCGGGTTTGCATAGGGAGCACTTACTGTTGTACCCAATGACTGATTCCTTTCTTGGATATAGTTTGCTTTCTGCAAATCTCTTCACTTACACTGGATAGGCAGGTGATACAGTTTGTTTGAAACCATTCTACTTCTTCATAGTTTCTCTTCTTCTAGATATTCCTTCCAATGCTTGTCATACAGAGAGGAATTTTTACCCATGAATTCTACATTCCTTCCTATGATTCCTCATTTATTCCCACGACTTTAATTGCATTTGAAGGTTCTACGCTTTTATCTACTACATTTCTACTTTGTTACTCTTTCCTTTCTGGTTATTCCATCTTATGGGTTTATATCCTTAATTGTTATTATTATCTTTCTCTATTCTACGTATTCCAGTGTTTGCTTTTTACTGAGAGGTGATACTACGGGTTAATCCTATTACTGTTGTAATTTCTCTTCTAACTATCCCATAATATGGATCGCATACGTATCTGATTATTATCTACTCGGCTTTTTCTATTTCTTTATATAATTCCTCTATTAAATACCATTACACTTTTCACATAGATTAGTGTTTCAGTTGTACCCATTTCTTTTCTAGAGATCCCGTCACTTGGCCTATATAATATGTACTCCAGTCATTCTCAGTGTTGTTTCAATTTCTTGATATTGATCATATTTACACATAACCAGACTTACATTGGACTCGTTACACACCAAATTGAATGAAACACGATTTGGAGATACCTTTAGCCATACTAGCATTCTCCTGCACTTTTATACAAAGTCTTTTGTCTTGGCTTCATCCTACATCTGGGTTTTCTTCTTTACGAACCACAGATCAAGTATCTACATTCATTTATTTTTGTCCATTATGTCAAGCTCAAAACGCTTTACGTTCTTAAATGTAGGCTTGTTCAGGCTAGAATCTGATGACAAATATCTTAATGGTAGGTGATTTGCAGATTTCGCTGTGTTGCTAGTCAAACGGCGGCATTATTGGACAAAACCCGAAATAACTGAGCAGTATTCTTTAGGACATAACTGCACACCAATTACCGGGAAAATACTAGAAAAGATCAGAAATATTAAATTTCTAAATATCTCATAGATATACGTACGGTGGTTGTATACTGTCAACTTAACGTGACAGTAGGGGATTACACCACCGCTGTTTAACCCTAGGAAGCATCGACGCTTCCTGTCGGCTTATATAAGGACACAGGAAATGTGTCGAAGCCGACAGGAAGCGTCGATGCTTCCTAGGTCTAAACAGCGGTGGTGTAATCCCCTACTGTTACGTTAAGTTGACAGTATACAACCACACTAGAAAAGATGCCATCGACATTGCTAACTGTACTTAATCCTGAATGGTACAATGAAATGAGTGGAAAGAACTGCCCGACCAGAAAATGAAATCAGTGTGAAAGATCAACACATATTCTTGTGCATTGGGATTGAGGTGGAAAAGCTGAAAGAAATACAACCTTGAAGTTCTTCTGGAACTGCAAAGAAAAGTGAGAGACAGTGTATGTTTTGTTGACTTTGCCATGAATCATCTATTGCTACTCTCCTAGAATCTCTCCTCACATACACACCTCCGGCAACAACGATTCTACTTAAGATATCGTGAATTATCCGAGTATTTGCATAATTGTCAAACATCATTAGCTGTCCTACGTATTTGGAAGATAGTCTCTTGATATATTTATGTCTCTTTTAACATTTTAAAAATATATAAGATTAAGTTTATAGCGATTTCCTCAATGACTTTCTTTGCATTAACCGATAAAATCAGATAATGATCTTTCATTTTTGTGTTTGGTTTGCAAGGATTTTGATAAGAGTTCGTGAGGTGAAACAAATATTATTGTATCTTTAGTGGGGGTGGGGGCATATCGTCAATAATAATCATACATGCTCTGGTTCGATATCACTTCTTTATTGTTAGTAACTTGGTTAATTTGAGAAGGTCGCAAACAGCGACGAAAGTGTTTGACAAACAGACAAGCGATAGATTGTTTAACAAGCACATTACTCAAACGATCAATTAATTAGTTGATAAGATATTTAACTAATTAACTAGCAATAAATGATATTTAACTAGTTCGTGTGCTATAATTATTGGCGTATTGACCACTCCAGGACACAACAAAATTTAGTTATTGTTTTAGCAGATACAGAGAAACACAAACGTTGCGATGAATTGTAAATATTAAAGAGATACTTTTTCAGATAAATAGAAAATGTTTTGTTGTAGATAAAGGGTCACAAAATTAAACGTTTACCGATACTGCGAAGTGGGAGGCTAAACTGCGCAAGAATTCTACGCGTTATATGAATGTTATGGTGTTAACACTAACTAAAATATTTTGTGTAATGTATTTCATTGCACAGTTGCTCCTGCGTCAAATACAGAGTTAGGAGACGCAGGTAGAGATACTGTTTCACACAGTTCAGAATGAATAACAGGGAAAGTGTGTAGTCGCATTTGTGACGTAAAGATTCCATACATACACACACACACACATATATATACATATATATTCACATACATGTACATATATATAATGGGTGTTTATATATATATACATACATATATATATATAATTGTATATATATATATATATATATATATGTATGTATATATACTAATATACACATATATATATATGCATATATACTAACATATATATATTGTATCGCATTTGACTTTGTATATATGCTATATGTATACATACTAATATGTAGATATATATTTATATACATTTATACATAAATATATACGCACGACAACACACACACATATATATATAAACTTAGTATACGCATGACTCAGAAATACTAGTATTTAAAATCATATTTGGGCCGTAAAGACTCAATATGGATGTGCATATATGTGTGTGTATGTATGTATGTATGTATATATATACATATACATATATATATATATGTGTGTATACATATATACATATGTATGTATATATGCATATATACCTATCTATATCTATCTATCTATCTATCTATCTATATCTATCTATCTATCTATCTATATATATATATATATATATATATATATATATATATTATATATATATATATATATATATATATATATATGTATGTATGTATTGTATGTATTGGTCTGTCTTTATATGTATACATATTTGTATTTGTGTAAAAGTATATCACAGATCCAACCATGCCCAATTTGCCATTTGCCTGACGCACACAAGAATAATCATTCATGCGATCATAACCTACAACAGTAACATCATGGCTTCCTTATCTCTTGGTGGTATCATGATATGGGTAAATGGAATAGATTGTTTAGAAATTATATAGCCTACTTGGCGGACCTGCCGGACTTAGTTTCGACTGTTATTCATCTGCAGTAATTAGAGATTGTGCTAGCTTCTCATAGCCTTTCTATGTTGTATTATATTATTTCTTGTACGTGCACCACGTGCTATGTACGTGTATGTGTGTATGTGTGTGTGTGTGTGTGTGTTGTGTGTGTGTGTGGTGTGTGTGTGTGTGTGTGTGTGTGTGTGTGTGCGTGTGTGTGTTTGTATGTTTTATATTGCATTTTGTTATCGTATTTTCTATTTCTTCGTTGCTGTTGTTCATTCTTTGCGCAGATGGTTAGAGCAGATTTATCAGAATACATTTCTAACCACTGTTATTTTTCTGTAATTACATGAGCACAAATGAAAGTCATCAAGCAAACTGCAAATGCAATAAGAAAAAAAAATAAAGAGAAAAATAAACCATAAAATAATTGCAACATCTATAATAGGAGCAAAACAACAAAAAAAGTATTTGCGAAATCTATGTATAATAAAAAAAAAAATAATCACCGCGTATTTATATTAACAAAAGCTGAAGACTAATGTCACAATCCACCGCAAAGAAAAAAAAACGGAAAATAACTAAAGTATACAATAGTCCCTATAACGTTTTTTGAAAATAATGATTTCTCGCTTTGGCAAAACTGCAGACATATAGCGGATTTGGAATTCTACACCAGCCCCATTTGCGTTATAATAACATTGTTTCTATAATTTAGTTACACAGTATGAAGGATCAAACTGTCGTTTAATTCGACTTGGTGTCACAGTCACCCTTATATACTTGGTCCTCGACTTATTTCGTTCGGTAGCATTTTTTATCCGAATCCATACAAGAAGATGAATATCTTTCAACAACTTATACATTTGCCTTCAATACTTGTTATAAATTTTGCCACAATGTCTCACACACACACGCGCACGCACGGCACACACACACACACACACACACACACACACATACATACACACACACACACACACACATATATATATATATATATATATATATATATATATATATATTATATATATATATACATACCAATTTTTACCAGTAATTCAACGGATAATAGAACCACTAGTTTGGTGTAATATAGTAATGCACCCCCTAATTTATTATATATATATATATGATTTTATGAAATGGATTCATAAGTATCACTGCACATCATGCAATTCGTTAGACGCCTGAAAGAGCGGAGGTTCTATAGCCTAGCACACAAACTGAAATAAACGATATTGACACTGAATACGTCAGGTGTTGGTGGGTTCCTGTAGATAAGCAAATATCAAATTTAAACCATAGATCCGGCACAGTGGTGACTGCTATGTTTCACTAGGTATAAACATTCAAAACTTACACGCAAACGGTGCTTAAAATATACGAGGGCTATTTCGGTTCAATTTTATCTATTTAATAAATCCGTACATTACATCACAATACCTGATTCGCCTACGTCAACTCAAATTTGAAACTGTAAGATTTCAAAGAAATATGACTTTAAACTTCGATCTACATACAGGCAATAACAAATGTTTGCAATTCTGTTTTGTGATGGTAGGTTATATCTTATGATTTTAACATGTATAAACTGACATCCAAAATTCTAAACACTATTTGCATTTATTTTGTACCTGTCTGTATTTCTGTATATATATATATATATATACATCTTATAAACAAGGGAAAAAGAAAAAAATTCTGATGCTAAATATGCCGAAATAGACTTAATCGTCAATTACCATATTGGACCCGATTTCAGAGTTAGTTCGTAAGAACCTTCCCTTCGTCAGTGATAAATGCGGCAAAGGAATAAATGAAATACTTGCTCATACCCATGAAAGAAGCAAACACTAAGCCACGAGCACAATTAAGTACCCCAAATATATCCAAAATAGAAATTCTCCAGCCCATTCGAGACACGGGCGATTTAAACTGAACACTCTCAAAGAGCAAGAGAGTCCGGAAGTGAACACGATTAAATTTACATCTAATATAGGATAAATTTTTTTCGAAAAAATAATTTTATCAATGGCCAGCATATAAAAAAATTTTTAGAAATTTCTGTCGGTTTTCTTCGAGATACCTGCTTATAGTGTTAAATTATATGGTTATTGACGATTAAGTCTATTTCGGCATATTTGGCATTAATTTTTTTTTTTCTTTTGCCCTTGTTTATAAGTTGTTTATAAATTTAACCTTTAAGGTATTTTTAATATGCTGGCCATTGATAAAATGTTTTTTCCGAAAACATTTTATCCGATATTATATATATATATATATATATATATATATATATATATATATATATATATATTTGTTCTTAATTTCAGCTCAAAGCTGTTAGCATGCTGGGGTACGGACGTTTTGTTACACTGTTATTATGGAGTGTCTCTTGTAATATGTGGTATTTGGTGAATAAGGGACTTTGATGTCGCAACTCTCATCTGAATCTCTTGACGCGAGGTAGGTCCGTCTCCGACTCTCGACAGTAAGAGGTCCCGTCCCAGTAGCTGAGCTGTTGCAATGAGACGATCGCTGGATTGCTTCAAGACCCGCCCGCTGTTAATTTTACACTGTTGTGTGACCATAGCTGGGATTAGTTGTTCGGAGGGCTGAGGATGAATGTCCTCCAGATGATCATCATTATTTCCCTTTTTTCTGGTTCTGAACGTTCTTTGTCGCCATCCTGGTAATGTTCACTTCGAAAGAGATATCTATCATCACTCATGTAGATACCCATGTCGATACCCAGGTCTCTCATTGATTTAGGCACTGGGATTGTAATCCCCTGTGGACCAGTTTACTCTCGGAATTTTATATCCAGTTTTGGACGCTGGTAGCACCTGGCTTGGAACTTTTTAGCATTAAACTTCATATTATTGTCCTCAACCCATCTGCAAATTGAGTCCAACTCCTTTGCAGGTGTGCAACATCGCTAGGGTTCTGTATTTTCTGTGAGACTTTCGTATTGTCTGCGTAGCTAGCAAAGGTAGCTATCTGGGCAACTGAGGTAATATGTGAGAAGACCACTATGCAAAGCAGTGGTCTCAAGACAGTGCCTTGTAGAACACTGCTCACTATTTGTGCGTTCCTTGATATGGCTCCATTGGCCACTACTGCCTGACTTCTATCTTTCAGAAAGTCATATAACCACTCTCCAAGTTTTCCAAATATGTCGAGATTACCCATTTTGTGGCCTATCACACCATGATCCACTTCATCAAAAGTCAAGGTATATTACGTCCACATTCAATACCCAGTCAGTCATATATATATATATATATAAATTATATAGAGATTTTCCGAAATATAGACATGTATATAACTCTTCCTCATTCCTGCAATATCGATCTTAATTCCTCTCTCACACTTTCTTCCTTTGTAGATTAATACAAATGTAAATATTCTGATAATACCATTCCAAATTATTATTATCATAATACTGTTATTGACGATAATAATCATTTTCTTATTCGTTGACGCTAGCGTTGAATATGAAATCCTTAACGTGATAATGATTATAAGGAGAATGGGGATAAAGATGATAAAAGAATGATAATGTGGTGGAAGTGGGTATGCAGTTTACTGCCCTGGGTCCCTGGTCAATTGCGACGATAATGGTTAGGCGGGTGTTTAGGCTATAAAGGGTAAATCTAAAGAAACGTTTGCCAGCAGAACAACAATCAACTGTGTTGAGTGACATAACAGTGACGTAAGTGTCAGAACAATTATCGTTTCAAACAATAACACACAATAACGAAATATCTCTGAAGCAAAGTGTACATCTATTTTAGATTGCGGTCAAACATTAGGAAAATCCAGTAAAACAAACGGTACGACACCATGTTGTGTTAGTGCATTTTCTGCAACCTGTCGCGTGTGTTAGTTTCAAATGACCCCAGAATGAAGACATAAAACTCTTTCCAGAATTACCGAGAATCTAGTTTAACCTAACTCTACACATCCCGAGAAATCTAAAATGGTGCATTTCAGGAAAAATAATTTTCCTTTGATAATTTTGGGGTTTCGTTTTGGGTTTCGTTTTTGGATTTGGTTTGCAAGATTCTTAATATGAGTTCGTGTGTTGAAACATATTATCATGTGTCTGGGGAGAGTCATTTTCTTTTTGTGCCTTATAATGTAACACACTCACTGGTGAAATTTCCACTTATTTCTTATTTTTATTTTCCTAAAATTTTCGTTCCGTCTTGCAACTTTTTTAATATTCAAGAAACACACACACGCATACACACACACACACACACACACATATATATATATATATATATATAATATATACATATATATACACATACGACGAGATTCTTTCAGTTTCTGTTTACCAAATACACTTGCAAGACTTTTGAGATCCTGCAGCTCAAGATGCCGCTTGCCCAAAATGTCACGCAGTGGCACTGACCCAGAACCATGTAGTTAATAAACAAACGTCTTGCCGCATAACCACACCTGAGTCCATGTCAGCTGACATTACACAAATCAACACTTTGCCACCAGGAATCATTTCCTCGTTACAATCTAGATAAAAATTCAATTACTGTGAAAGAAGCAACAGAGAAATCAATCTTGTTCATGACACCATTTTGTATTAGTCTTCCCCATGTCGCTTGTAACACTTAACTCGGTGTGTCATTTCTTTTGTAAAGCAATAAGCTTTCGTTGAAGACGAAACAGTTACTGTTTCTACTATGCTGATGAGAATGAAGAAACTCGCTCGCTCTTTCCCGATATTGAATTTGCAGGCTGTCGGATTCTGGTTCATTTCACAAAGGTAAAGAACGCCTATGAGATGTAAAGGAAGAAGAGTGTGCAATAAATATATATTCAGGCACATTCTTTGATTTAGAAAGAATTTATTGTAATTCGCATTGTACAGGTATTTAATTGCATCGATCTAAATTTCTGAACCTTGAAACAGAGGAGAAATAATTGATACTTAAAAACGCCGATTAAGTGCAATACAAAAATAAAGAAATTCGGACAAATATCCAAATATAAAAGAAAAGAAATAAGCATTTCTTCATGCATACATTGCTTTTATTTTATATTCGTAGAAGCATTATTATTGTGAATATAATTATATCAAAAGATTAATCTTTATTGCATGCTTTTATCACAGAAATACGCTCATATTTATGCTTTGCGTTGGTGAAACTTTTTTCTTCACTATCGAATTCTATGTATTTGAAGTAAAACACAAATACCACTTGTTTGTTCTCTATTGCACGTGTATTGTATGTATTCACATCGTGGGGTTATTTTCCACATTTTTAATCATTGCCATTTTACATATTTTTGTAGGGCTTATTTCTATGGTTGAAACGTCACCTCCTCGTTATCTAAGTGTAATTATTTGAATATTTTTCAAGTTGTTTATTATTTCCTGGATTCTCTCTTCAACAATAGGTTTCTGTTGAACGAAGTATTTCTCGCTCTCTCAGATATTTTCGTTATGTCTCTTAGAATTATGTTATATCATAGAGGAGAGTCATTTATCGATCTTTACATGCCCTCCTCTTCCCAATGACAATGAGCAGACATAACAACCGATTCACAATACTGCCTGTATATTTGGAAAGGAGTATTTCTCAAGATATGGTCATATGTCTTTAAAAGAGCACTCGGTCGGTTACGATGATAAGGGTTCCAGCGGATTCGATCAACGGAACAGCCTGCTCGTGAAATTAATGTGCAAGTGGCTGAGCACTCCATAGACATGTGTACCCTTAACGTACTTCTCGGGGAGATCCAGCGTGACACAGAGTATCACAAGGATAGCCCTTTGAAATACAGGTACAACTCATTTTTGTCACTTGAGTGGATTAGAGCAACGTGAAATAAAGTGTCTTGCTCAAGGACACGACACGTCGCCAGGAATTGAACTCACGACCTTATAATCGTGAGTCAAATGCGCTAACCACTAAGCCATGCGCCTTCACATGTTTTTATACAAGGTCTGTATGCATGGTGTAGCTTTGTACCGTCTAGTTTTGTCATTATTTCATATTCCATGCATTCCGCTGAATATAAGTCCCAGAGAAAAACAAAAGTAAAATAAAACAGACCAAAAATACAAAACACAACCTTCATACCTAAGATGGAATGAGGCCAAAAATTTGCGCCAATAACTTGTCCACATACGAAACCAAAACATTAGCTGCAATAATCATGTCTCCAAACATAAATATTCTCTATTATCAAATACTTATTGGAGGCAATTCAATTCATTGTTACTTACAAATATTACCTCATCCACTGGTAGATTTTTTTGTTGCTTCAGATTTTATATTTCGAAAAATCTGGATCGCAATCCTATTTTGAAGACTCGGGAAGTTCTTCCTTTATTTTTACTTTTGTTTATCTAGGTGATTTTTTATTACAATAAAAAATTCATGTTGTACAGTTCTCAAATTTGTAGGGCATTTTTTTTTATCAATGTTCAATTTCTTTTGTTCTCGTCTCGACGTCTCTAATAGTGACTGACTTGAAGACATAAAAAAACTGTTTTCTTGCTCCACTTTCATACTTGCTTTAATATGTCCCTAGTTATTATTTATAGCATTCTTTTAAATGTTGAGAACAGATCTTCCTCCGGCAGATTTTTACTAGTATTTTCTTCGGGCAGGAACATTTTTGCTTCTTTTTGTATCTTTTCTTATTAATTGGTTGGTTGTCCAGCGATTATCGTGATAATTAATTCTTCCAATATCTAGAGTTACCTTATTATTTTTACACCTCTGCTTTAAGTTTTAATCTAATTAGTTCTGTAATTTTATTTCAAAAGAAATTATTTCCTGTGTCTTTGTACCGCACGCTATCTACTTCTTTAATTTCTAATTATTTGTAAATTCTTTTCGAGTTTAATCTCGGTTACTATATTTAAAATATTAGCAGAGGTGTTTATTTATATACCTTTGTTGTCTGCATTTTCTAAATTACAATGCACAATAATTCCTTTATTGATCCACGTAGAGTATGCCTGCTATCTATAACCACGAAGAATATTTGACTGATCTCAAGTAAATACTTAGCCAATTTAATCATGTTCTTGCAAGTGTTGGTACACCCTTCAGAAATGAATTAATGAAGGGTAATCCATTGATATATCACCGTACAAGGAAACGTGGAAATCATTTCCATAATTGTTTTTCTTTACACTCGTAGAATTATTTCCTGTCCGTCTCTGACACTTTTTATGCATTTAGAGCTTGATGCAAATGGCTAAGGTTTGTAGCAAGTAAACACGATTGTTAGAAGTTAACTGTTAATCTATGTCAAGGTCATATATTCTTTTTATTCCAGTCGTACCTGTACACCTGTTTCAAATTCTGGAATCTGCGATTATCTCTTTATTCTCTTTATTCTTTATTCATCAGGACTTCATCTTGCAAACTGCAGACAATATTCCATGCAACTTTATATACTTCTGGAACAATTTCGTTCTGCTTGGATTATGGTAGTTCTGCCATGATTATCGCAGACAAAGTTTTGGAGCTACACATGGACAAGATATTGGCCCAAATGTGTGGATGCATGATTATTGCAGCCAATGTTTTGGGTCTGTACGTGGACAAGTTATTGGCCCAAATGTGTGGATGCATGATTATTGCAGCCAATGTTTTGGGTCTGTACGTGGACAAGTTATTGGCCCAAATGTGTGGATGCATGATTATTGCAGCCAATGTTTTGGGTCTGTACGTGGACAAGTTATTGGCCCAAATGTGTGGATGCATGATTATTGCAGCCAATGTTTTGGGTCTGTACGTGGACAAGTTATTGGCGCAAATGTGTGGATGCATGATTATTGCAGCCAATGTTTTGGGTCTGTACGTGGACAGGTTATTGGCCCAAATGTGTGGATGCATGATTATTGCAGCCAATGTTTTGGGTCTGTACGTGGACAAGTTATTGGCCCAAATGTGTGGATGCATGATTATTGCAGCCAATGTTTTGGGTCTGTACGTGGACAAGTTATTGGCCCAAATGTGTGGATGCATGATTATTGCAGCCAATGTTTTGGGTCTGTACGTGGACAAGTTATTGGCCCAAATGTGTGGATGCATGATTATTGCAGCCAATGTTTTGGGTCTGTACGTGGACAAGTTATTGGCCCAAATGTGTGGATGCATGATTATTGCAGCCAATGTTTTGGGTCTGTACGTGGACAAGTTATTGGCCCAAATGTGTGGATGCATGATTATTGCAGCCAATGTTTTGGGTCTGTACGTGGACAAGTTATTGGCCCAAATGTGTGGATGCATGATTATTGCAGCCAATGTTTTGGGTCTGTACGTGGACAAGTTATTGGCCCAAATGTGTGGATGCATGATTATTGCAGCCAATGTTTTGGGTCTGTACGTGGACAAGTTATTGGCCCAAATGTGTGGATGCATGATTATTGCAGCCAATGTTTTGGGTCTGTACGTGGACAAGTTATTGACCCAAATGTGTGGATGCATGATTATTGCAGCCAATGTTTTGGGTCTGTACGTGGACAAGTTATTGGCCAAATGTGTGGATGCATGATTATTGCAGCCAATGTTTTGGGTCTGTACGTGGACAAGTTATTGGCCCAAATGTGTGATGCATGATTATTGCAGCCAATGTTTTGGGTCTGTACGTGGACAAGTTATTGGCCCAAATGTGTGGATGCATGATTATTGCAGCCAATGTTTTGGGTCTGTACGTGGACAAGTTATTGGCCCAAATGTGTGGATGCATGATTATTGCAGCCAATGTTTTGGGTCTGTACGTGGACAATTATTGGCCCAAATGTGTGGATGCATGATTATTGCAGCCAATGTTTTGGGTCTGTACGTGGACAAGTTATTGGCCCAAATGTGTGGATGCATGATTATTGCAGCCAATGTTTTGGGTCTGTACGTGGACAAGTTATTGGCCCAAATGTGTGGATGCATGATTATTGCAGCCAATGTTTTGGGTCTGTACGTGGACAAGTTATTGGCCCAAATGTGTGGATGCATAATTATTGCAGCCAATGTTTTGGGTCTGTACGTGGACAAGTTATTGGCCCAAATGTGTGGATGCATGATTATTGCAGCCAATGTTTTGGGTCTGTACGTGGACAAGTTATTGGCCCAAATGTGTGGATGCATGATTATTGCAGCCAATTTTTGGGTCTGTACGTGGACAAGTTATTGGCCCAAATGTGTGGATGCATGATTATTGCAGCCAATGTTTTGGGTCTGTACGTGGACAAGTTATTGGCCCAAATGTGTGGATGCATGATTATTGCAGCCAATGTTTTGGGTCTGTACGTGGACAAGTTATTGGCCCAAATGTGTGGATGCATGATTATTGCAGCCAATGTTTTGGGTCTGTACGTGGACAAGTTATTGGCCCAAATGTGTGGATGCATGATTATTGCAGCCAATGTTTTGGGTCTGTACGTGGACAAGTTATTGGCCCAAATGTGTGGATGCATGATTATTGCAGCCAATGTTTTGGGTTTGTGAGTGGACAAGTTATTGGCCCAAATGTGTGGATGCATGATTATTGCAGCCAATGTTTTGGGTCTGTACGTGGACAAGTTATTGGCCCAAATGTGTGGATGCATGATTATTGCAGCCAATGTTTTGGGTCTGTACGTGGACAGGTATTGGCCCAAATGTGTGGATGCATGATTATTGCAGCCAATGTTTTGGGTCTGTACGTGGACAAGTTATTGGCCCAAATGTGTGGATGCATGATTATTGCAGCCAATGTTTTGGGTCTGTACGTGGACAAGTTATTGGCCCAAATGTGTGGATGCATGATTATTGCAGCCAATGTTTTGGGTCTGTACGTGGACAAGTTATTGGCCCAAATGTTTGGCATCATTTCGCCTTAGGTATGAAGTTTGTGTTTTGTATTTTGGGTCTGTTTTATTTTACTTTATTTTAAAGTTATCATAACACCTCAAGATTTGGTTTCAAAATTTTTGTTCGAGACGGTCACTATGTTGAGTATATTACTCCAAAGAGAACAAACACCAAAAGAGACTCGAGAGCAGTATATTCGTACATGCTGCTTATCAAACTTATTTTAAATCTAATCATCCGTTTCTTATATAGAGTATCTAATAGTACTTTCTGCAAATTGCAATTAAAAATTAAAATCTGAGATTTAGGAAGAGAAATATGGATATCAATTGTCACATTGCACACTCCCCGCCATGACAAAATTATCCCCAAAATTCAATACATATTTGAGTCATTTGACTGTGGCCATGCTGGAGGACCGTCTTTAGTCGAGTAAATCGCCCCCAGGACATATTCTTTGTAAGGCTAGTACTTATTATATCGGTCGTTTTTGCCGAACCGCTAAGTTACGAGGACGTAAACACACCAGCATCGGTTGTCAAGCGATGTTGTTGGGGTGGGGAGACACACACACACAAACACACACACATATGTATACATATATACGACGGGCTTCTTTCAGTTTCCGTCTACCAAATCCACTCACAAGGCTTTGGTCGACCCGAGACTATACTAGAAGACACTTGCCCAAGGTGGCACGCAGTGGGACTGAACCCGGAACCATGTTGTTCGTAAACAAGCTACTTACCACACAGCCACTCCTACGCCTATATTCATATTAAACAAACTTGCAAGCTATATAATTATAAATTTATTTCTTTATGGCCCACAGTGGATATACAATTAGAAATTACAATTGTTTTCTTCTATCCCGTACGAAACGAAGATTATTCTACATTTGTAAATCCGAGCTACCCTACAGTAGATGCTGCACCGAATTGTGGTATCTCAGGAGGCTTTCACACATCCGATAGTTATATTTCTTTCATTTAATTGCCTGCGGTTATCGACGCTTACACCACACATCCCACTTACACATAGGTACGCTACATGCAGGGAGATGCTACATTCCGACAATACATTCCGCTTGTATATTGTAAGCCACAATATATTTATATATTGCTGGTTCCTTTCATGTGCTATTATACGCAGTAAAACTTGTATATATATATAATATATATTATATATATATATATATATATATTTTATTATATAGAAGGAGCTTCTACAGGACTAGAACTGTTTCATTCAAGAGAAATCTTCAGGAAGCTTCCTGAAGATTTCTCTTGAATGAAACAGTTCTAGTCCTGTAGAAGCTCCTTCTATATAATAAATTAATTTTACTCTGCTATGTATTGAGTACCTTACTTACTGTGGTTAACCCCGAATCAACCGGGACCTACATATATATATATATATATATATATATATATTCTCTCCTTTTTTCTCCTTGTTTTTTCCTCTCCTTTTTTTGTCTCCTTTGTTCTCTCCTTCTTTCTCTCTGTATCCTTTCTGTAGAAGAGCGTAGGCTCGAAATGTAAAAGACTTTTTTCTTTCCCTGAGCGTTATACTAATACATCTCTTTGTTTTGTACACCACCTGCCTTCGTCTTTTGTTTCTTTCGTAAACTCTCCCTATATATATATATATATATATGTATATATACTTGGATGAATATACATACATATAATATATATATATATGTATATATATATATATATATATATATATATACACCAGTTTTACACAAATCGCCTTCAATATGATCTACTCCTTCAATAACATTCTTGTGTGTGCTAGTACACTTATATATCTGTATGCACACATGGCCGTCACGTTTCATAGATTGTAGAACCACATTGTTTTGTTCGATAGGTAATGTGACGTTATTTCTCATTCTGTTTCAAAACCATTGACAATGAATTTTTTTTAAAAATATATATATTCACTTTTTAAATTACCATTTCCTCAATGCGAATACATTTCTCATTGTTTTAATTTATTTGATCTCATTATATGTTTTAACGCATGAGCAGTGCGCAAATTACTAAGATTGAAGCATTCATTTATTTATGGGCACACTTCTATATATGTGTGTGTCAGTCTATATGCGTGGTTTGTTGCTGTTGTTGTCAGTGTGTGCCTGTGTGTTTGCGCGTGTCTCTGTATGTATGTACCTATCTGTGTGTGTTTACTTTTAAATAAAGATATGTGCGTACCTACGTGGAGGGTACGTATAAGTAAGTGATAATGAGGATTAGTTTGAATGGCCTGAACCCAAGTCATTCCTAATTGTTTTTTGTAGAAGTCCCATTTTCTTTCTTTTATCTCATATGAATACCTATGCCAAGTAGTTGTATGGCAGTGCGTATCTTCAGCTGTATGTTTCCACGTAAACACATGAAGATATATATATATATATATATATATATATATATATATAGGCGCAGGAGTGGATGTGTGGTAAGTAGCTTGCTAACCAACCACATGGTTCCGGGTTCAGTCCCACTGCATGGCATCTTGGGCAAGTGTCCTCTGCTATAGCCCCGGGTCGACCAATGCCTTGTGAGTGGACTTTGTGGACGGAAACTGAAAGAAGCCTGTCGTATATATGTATATATATATATAAGTGCGTGTGTATATGTTTGTGTGTCTGTGTTTGTCCCCCTAGCATTGCTTGACAACCGATGCTGGTGTGTTTATGTCCCCGTCACTTAGCGGTTCGGCAAAAGACACCGATAGAATAAGTACTGGGCTTACAAAGAATAAGTCCCGGGGTCGATTTGCTCGACTAAAGGCGGTGCTCCAGCATGGCCGCAGTCAAATGACTGAAAAAAGTAAAAGAGTAAAAGATATATATATATATACATAAAGTTAATCTAAACATGAAAACACAAAGAGAAAACACAACGCGAGGACGAGGAACAAGTATGGTGTTATTGGACGCTCGGGAAAGGAAAGAAAGATGAGGGATTTAACGTTTGGAGCGGGGCTCTTCGTCAGAAACGTAGGAAAAGGAAAGATCCAAGGAAGGGAAGACGGAGGAAAAAATCGCCAACTATACACACGTGATCACATTTTGAATAACATATATATATATATATAACATATATATGTGTGTGTGTGCTTGTGTGTGTTTGTGTATGTGCAAAACTATATATGTATGTATGCATGTATGTATGCATGTATGTATGTATGTGTGTATGTATGTATGTATGTATGTATGTATGTGTGTATGTATGTATGTATGTGTGTATGCATGTATGTATGTATGTATGTATGTATGTATGTATGAATGTATGTGTGTATGTATGTATGTATGTATGCATGTATGTATATGTATACTCATGTTTTTATGTGGAAATATTCGTATATGTTTGAATGCTTATGGATGTATGTCTTTGCATTTCATCTCGTGTCAGTTGTAGAGAACAGACTCTTTTGAAATTCGCAAATTCATCATTACTCGTTAATATTAATATTAGCAGTTGAACATCCCCAAAATAGTTTTTATATCTTCTATATAACAAAAGGAGCTCATATTAGAATTTAATTTGTTAAGTGGCACGCACGAAAACCTCGACCCTTTAGGCACTCGTATAAATCTCCGCTGATTAAAAATATAAATGGGCAAAAGTTGATAGAAAATCCCATATATGTATGTAGTTATATATTCATATGAATATACATACGTACATATATATATATGTGTGTGTGTGTGTCTTTGTGTGTGTCTTTGTGCATACATATATGTATATAGAGTGGAGGCGCAATGGCCCAGTGGTTAGGACAACGGACTCGCGGTCGTAGGATCGCGGTTTCGATTCCCAGACCGGGCGTTGTGAGTGTTTGTTGAGTGAAAACACCTAAAGCTCCACGGGGCTCCGGCAGGGATGGTGGTGATCCCTGCTGTACTCTTTCACCACAACTTTCTCTCACTCTTACTTCCTGTTTCTGTTGTACCTGTATTTCAAAGGGCCGGCCTTGTCACTCTCTGTGTCACGCTGAATATCCCCGAGAACTGCGTTAAGGGTACACGTGTCTGTGGAGTGCTCAGCCACTTACACGTTAATTTCACGAGCAGGCTGTTCCGTTGATCGGATCAGCCGGAACCCTCGTCGTCGTAACCGACGGAGTGCTTCCATCGATGAATAAAAATCTGAACATGTATATATTTATATATATATATATATATAGATAGATAGATAGATATACAGTGGTATGTATATATATGTGTATAAATATATAGGTGGTTATTTATATATATTAACATATGTGTGTGTGTGTGTGTATGTATCTATGTATTATATTGAGAAAATAATCAACACTCCTGACCATCA
Source organism: Octopus sinensis (assembly GCF_006345805.1). NCBI lineage: Eukaryota > Metazoa > Mollusca > Cephalopoda > Octopoda > Octopodidae > Octopus > Octopus sinensis. The sequence continues at coordinate 115,603,785 of NC_043003.1, forward strand.
TCTGATGCTAATACAATACTGTAAAAGCAACAAATCGAAAATTTAATCTCCAATAAAATACTGCATGTATAGAAGCGCAGAAGTCTGTTCTCTAAATTTCGCCGTCCATTTGAAAGCTGCAAACTTCCTCAGGACACTAACCCCTACTATGTATATGTACAATATTCTCTCGTCAATTACAATGTCTTTACCAGGCGGAACTATTGCAAAATATTATTTCACATGCCACAAAAATATTTAAAGTAAAAATTACAAAATTCGTTAGAAAAATTGCAACATAATACCAAATGAAACATGCAGACACATATAAAAGAAAATTGAAACATGTCTTTTAACATAAAGTCCAAAATGTTGGACACAACAAGCATTTCCACGCGTCGAAGGAAGATTAGAAAGTGGTCAAATGCCTTGGTGAGAAAGTCTACATGACTTCAACCAGATTATATAAAACAACGTAGACGACAAAATTTTATCGTTTTCACGATAAAATGGTGAAACAGGTCAGTTCATCTCAAATTGTTTGTAAACTCCTAAATATATCTCCATCTAAGTATATATATATACCACCAAATTATGACCTTATTGAACTTATAATTTTCTGTGTATATATATAGATACTTCCAAACAAACATGATTTTTAATGAAATCTTAATATTTTAATGAACTTTTTAACATGTTCTTATTATTATGAAAGAATGTATATATGCATTGTAATATTTGGTGAGAACCAGTACTTAACACAACAAAGCCTTTACGAAGCTTTTACATTTTACTTTTGACAATTTTTTCTAAAGAAGTGAAACCGGTCAAATGAATAAACATCTTCTAAATTGCATTTCCAAACCTTCTTTCGTATGCATATATATATATATATATATATATATATATATATGCATGCATTCATTTATTCTTTCCTTTGTTTCAAGCATTCGACTGCAGCCATGTTGGAGTACCGTCTTTAGTCGAGTAAACCGACCCAGAACTTATTCTTTGTAATCCTAGTACTTATTCTTTTGGGTTCTTTTGCAGAACCGCTAAGTGACGGGGACATAAACACATCAACATTGTTTGTCTAGCAGGACGAACATAAACAAACATATATATATATATATATATATATATTATATATATATATATAATATATATGCATGCATTCATTTATTCTTTCCTTTGTTTCAAGCATTCGACTGCAGCCATGTTGGAGTACCGTCTTTAGTCGAGTAACCGACCCAGAACTTATTCTTTGTAATCCTAGTACTTATTCTTTTGGGTTCTTTTGCAGAACCGCTAAGTGACGGGGACATAAACACATCAACATTGTTTGTCTAGCAGGACGAACATAAACAAACATATATATATATATATATATATATATATATATATATATATATATATATATATATATATATATATATATATACATATAAAATATATATTTCAGTTTCTGTCTACTAAATCCACTCACAAGGCTTTGGTCGGCCCGATTTTATAGTAGAAAGGCTTGCCCAAGGTGCCATGCAGTGGGACTGAACCAGGGACCACGTGGTTGATAAGCAAACTACTAACCACACAGTCGCTCCTGCACCTATACTCCAAAAATACTGCCCACTCCCATCCACAGGTCCACTTGCCAACAATGCTCTCTGAAAGGAATTAAGAAATCAACACAGGGAGATTGTAAATGTCTTCAAAACGGAACTCAATATTGTTCTTTCTACGAGACCAGAAATAACCACGTCCCGCATGACATATATTTTTGTGGGCAGCCGCATCACTATTTTACACTAAAACACCGTTTTACGTCAATTCAGTCAAGAACCAGGAGAAGTGCACACGCAAGATTGGTGATGTGAACTTCTACCACGTAGAAGAGATCAACTATATATGAAGGCTGTCGAAATGGTACAAATTCAAGTCGGTGCTCCAGAATGACCATGGTGGTATATCTCAAAATATTTGAAGAGAGAAAAGTCATATTCACATGCATACATACAAACATATCTGTGTGTATATGTGCGTATATATATAAATATATGTATATATATATATATATATATATATATATATATATATATATATATATGTATATATATACATATGTATGTATGTATATATATATATATATATATATATATATATATGTATATATATATATATATATATATATATATATTATATATATAATATATATATATATATATATATATATATATATGTATATATATATACATATATATATATATATATAAACATACATATGTATGTATGCATATATATATAAACTATATATATGTAAAAATGTGTAAATATATTTGCCAACTAAATGTGGCGTTCTCATACCGTTTGTATATATATATATATATATAATATATATATATATATATATATATATATATATGTAACTTGAGAGAGAGAGAGAGAAAGAGAGAGAAAGAGAATGAGAATGAGAAAGAATGAGAATGAGAAAGAAAGAGAATGATAGACAGACAGAGAAGGTGTGGGAGGGGCGAAAGTGGCGAACGAGAATAATTAGTTGGAAGTACAGACAAGATAGATACAAATATTAATTTCTATTTACTTTTATTTTGAAATTAATGCTGGAATCGGAATGGTATTGATGTGGCAGAGCTGGTTGCCATAATGTTTGTATAGGATGGTGGATGAAAATAATTGCACCATGCTTTTCGTCTCTAATCTCTGTCTGCGAGTAATTAAATAAAGCCACTGATCTTGTTTCCAATCTGAACAGATGTAGCGTTATCTATTCACTGCTAATTTACTATAATGTTAATTAATTCCCTAACTTTGTTCTCTTCGTTACTCGCTTTCATTATTGAAGTTTATTAATTTTCTTAAACATTTTTTAATTTTATTTCAGACTATATAAATATGTGTGCATGTGTGTGTGTGTGTGCGTGTGTGTGTGATTATATATATAAAAATATCTTGTATACGCATTATATTTAACAAATATGTCCTGTCTGGTTGTCTAAACGTAGCTTGTGATAAAACATGCATGATTCTATATAAAAGTGTTTGAATTAATGTGTGGACAGGTGCGTGATAAAACAAGACAAAGTAACGGTGTTTGTTTCTGTTTGCGTTCTTTATGCGAATACCATAACAGTGAAATACGCTTGTGAAAAAGTGTCTATACATAAGTGTATATATGCATGCACACATATACACGCATTTAATTAACACACACACACACACACACACACACACATATATATATATATATATATATATATATATATATAGATATATATATGTATATGTATATGCATATGTATATATGTATATAGATAGATAGACAGATACATAGATACATAGATAGGCTGAAGGACGGATGGACATACAGACAGACAGACAGACAGATAGATAGATTACAATTGTGGTTAACATTTTGGTTCTCTATACATACGCCACATCTTGAATCAACCCTGAGTTTGATCTCCGGCTTAAACTGGATTTGATTCTTATATTTCTACAATATCCTATCAGCATCTGTTGTTTTACATTATTGGAAAACCTATATAATTGGCCGAAGAGCACTCAGCATCTTGAATCTGCTTTTAATAAAATGTTGTAGTGCGAAACATTTGTACCAAATCACCGGAGTCATTCTTGTTGCTTATTTTTGTATATATAATATATATATATATATATATATATATATATATATATATATATATATATATATATATATATATATATATATATTTATATGTATATTTATATGCATATATGTATGTATGGCCTTGTGTATTTTAGTTGTTCTTAGGTGGAGAGATTTTGACACCCGCCAATGACTATCTATATATCGACCTTTCCCAAGTGACACGACAGAATTTAGTTTTTTTAAAGTTAATTTGCGTGCTCTGATGCAAACTAGTAGAATTTTCACTTTCACTGCTCAGCAACCAGAGGGTGGTATTTCTGCAGTTAATCATTATTATTTCGAGCTATTTTTTTTCTTTGTTCCTCAGCATTCAGTTGCCTGAAGCAATGGTGGCAAATGTTATTAGCAATTCCCTTTTTGAGAAATATTTACCATATTTCTGTAGTTTTGTGTCGTTTTTAAACTCTTTAATAGAACTTGAGGCAAACATTTTCATCGAATCATCTTAGAGAAATATCATTTTAAGTCCTGCCACACTGTGATCGATATCGTTTTCCGAAGGATTACACATGAAGCAGCTGAATTTCAGTTACAATACATAGTGTACCTTGAATTGTATTCTGAATTATACTCTGAATTGTACTCTAATTCTCGCTCCAGTGCAACTGATAACAAGAGCCCTCATTTTGATTTTAATATATCGACCGTGAATCCAGTCCTACGGAAAATAATGTGTTGTTGTGATGCCTCGATGGAACTCTCCATATACCTGCATTACTTTCAGCATTTACTTTCATTTATATTATAATGATGCTTGAGAAACTTTACTCTTAGCTGCATTCCAATATTTCAAAATAGTTCTTCAATTGCAAGTCGGCAGATTACTGATTTCTAGATTCCTGTGGAAGGCTTCGACGTATGGAGAGATGCCTTCTAATATGAAGAATACATACAAGAACGGACAAGCAAATTTTAACTTTCTCTTGACATATTTGTGTTTTTTTATAAAATGGTAAGGGTTGCAGAATTGAATGGTTTGTTATGCTTTTAGATCGGAGAAGCCAGTCTAGAAAACAGGCTGAAATAATGAGGTAGAAAAATGCAAATTGGACGGTGACGGGCATCACTAAAGATGTTGAGATGTATTGTTTTGAAGTCCGTGGCGGTTAGCAGCGACAAATAGATAAGAAGCGACATTTTGTTAAAACTCTTGGTGTATTCGGAGTCCCAATGAAGCATGAGACAACAGGCCTTATTGGATCTATGCTGTGTTGAGGCTGTGGACACGAAGTATATGAGAATGTTGGTATAAAAAAGACAACAGGAATAAATGTGACATGGAAAATCAAGGAAAAGTAAAGTCGGCACAACATAAAGGGTAGCAAGATAGGCAAAGACCTGTCTCTCGTGCACCATCCGTTAACGTTCTAAAAATGGCGACATCGTCACCTTTTCCAGTGTTGAAAGAAATTTCTCCGTGCTAACTGTTTCACAGTGTTTTTCGTACTAACGAGCGACACCATGCGCTTTTGTTTCTTTTTCGGAAGAAGAATGATAACATAAAAATCAAAGACAGAAAATCGTTTCTAAATGTCAACTTGTTGGTAGAGACGGATGGCGTGTATATCACACTATGATCCTCAGAATATGCAATTAAATGTATTGGGAAGGATAGTTCGTAACAGTAAACTTGCGTGTTGTTCACATAATTGAGGCTAAATAGAAAATGCATTATATATGATGTCAAAGTGACCTGATAACTTAGAGAGAAAAACTGTTACCAAAAACGGTTTCCAAACAAGAGATATAGAAATGCTGAAGAGGGAATATAAGTAAAGTTCTCAACAAATTATTATGAGTAAAAACTGAATGCGAAACGGAAGCCCATTGGGATTGATTTCAATCTGTCAAACGCAAAATTTCAGTTACTCTTGGGTGCACTAGCAACTCAAATTCCGGAAAAGCAGAGAGACAGAATTGTGTGAAAGTAGATATCCCTCTCTGTTTGCTGTGTTTTTTTAAAATTCTCATGATAATTTGCTTTAATAATTATTTTGTTAATTTAAGTTTCACATTTCAATTTCATTTTAAATTCATTTATAATAGAATGTTTATGATTTGCTCTCTGTTCCAATATAAGCTTGTCGAGTGCCATACGGATTGCAAAACCAAAGCTGTTTAAAATACAGAGTATTTTATTATAGATTTGCGCAGCCTTGCGTTTAAGAAAGTAAAGTGTTTATTATTATTATTATTATTATTATTATTATTATTATTATTATTATTATTATTATTACTATTATTATTATTACTGTTATTATTATCATTATTATTATTATTATTATTATTATTATTATTATTATTATTATTAGTTAGTTAGTTAGTTAGTTAGTTAGTTAGTTAATTTGGCTCAAAAGCAAATAGCAAGGCCATGTAGGGGGACATGGAGTTAAGTACAGGGTGGTGTTCATGTAAAGAGTTCAGGCCACTTGAGGTCCAGGGAGGCTTTGAACAAAGCGGTCATCGGCATCTTCACCATCTCGTCTGGCAGCTTGTTCCACGGATCCGCAACCCGGACGGAGAAAGCTCCTCTCCTTCGATTGAGATGAAATCGTCGCAGGTAGAGCTTTTCGGAATGACCCCGCAGCCGACGTTCGGGAGCAGGAGTGAAGAACATCTCTTTCGAGAGGTTACACTTTCCGCTTATGATGTTGTGGGCGAGAATGAGATCACCACGACGGCGGCGTTTTTCAAGAAAATAAAGGTCGAGCGTCCTCAGCCTTTCTTCGTAGGACAAATTTTTGAGACCATGAACCATGCGGGTAGCCAGCTTCTGGACTCTTTCGAGATGCTGTATGTCTTTGAGGAGATAAGGAGAAGAGGCTTGAATCCCATACTCCAATATGGGTCTCACCAGCGTGACATAGAGTGGTAGGAATATGGCTGCTGTGAGCATTCCGAATGACCGTCGAATCAGGAACAGAATTCCGCGTGCTTTGTTGGCAGTATTATTATTACTAATATATGTGATTTCTTCCAGCAATATTTCATTTGGTATATATTTAAATATTTCGATCTTACACACCCATAGACCGAATATACATATACACAGGCATATTGATAACCACTCATATTCTCACATACACCGATATTCCACAGATTTTTAGATATCTTCCTTACTGACTAGACTTTGCTGTCGGCTTGCCTGTACTCTCTTGATTTATTGCGATATATAAGATATATATTCTAACTAAGCAATCTGCTAGATATCATGAAGCACACACACACGCACACATATCGTACGTATGTATATCCACGGGCGTGTTTCTACGAGCATGCGTCTTTATGTATGTGTCTATGTATGTATGAATGTATGCATGTGTATGCATATGTGAGCCAGTGAGAGGAAAGTAGAGAAAAGACTGAGTAAGCTTTGGAATGGATATGAGACGAAGTTATAGGAAATGCGATTTAATATATATGAAGAAGGGGCTTGTCTCAATTCATTAGCCAGACATAGAGAAACACTCAACACGGTTTATGATAAATACTGATATCAAAGGATACACAATTTCCTTTTATTACCACCAACGTCCCTGTTATATAAATCGATTTTGTTATCATTTAACTTATCAACAAGAAAACTATGAACAGGCTGCAGGATCAATTCAATGATGCTGGTCGTGGAAATTGAGCTGAAGATTACGATTGTGATTATGGCCATGTAATCTCATGGAGCCAGAAATTGACGAGGATGGTAGCAATGGTGGCGGTGGTTATCATTATAAATCGTATATGATAGCTTTTACAATGGCAAGACTGCTTATAATGATAATAATAATAATGATAATAATAATAATAATAATAATAATAATAATAATAATGATAATAATAATAATACAAATAATAATAATAGTAATGATATTAATAATGATAATAATGATAGTAGTAATAATAATATTAATAATAATAATAATAATAATAATAATAATAATAACAACAACAACGACAACAACAATAATAATTATGATGATAATAATAATAATAATAATAATAACAACAATAGTAATAATAATAATCGGTGCCCCAGCATGGCCACAGCTCATAAGCTGAAACTAGAATCAATCAATCAATCAATCAATCAATAATAATAATAATAATAATAATAATAATAATAATAATGGGCGCGCATATATTTGTGAGGCATGTGCTTGGTGTACCCCTATCAGACGAGTAGTCATTATGGGGATACAGGGCTTCGTATATTTTACTCTGTTGTCACGTTGATGGCATGCGCTGCTCTCTCACTCAGTAATAATAATCATCCTTTTTACTTTGGGTACAAGGCCTGACATTTTAGGCGATTGGTTGCTTGTCGATTGCACTGAGTCCAGTGCTCAACTGGTACTTATTTCATCGACTCCGAAAGCATGAAAGGCAAGGTCGACCTCGGTGGAATTTGAACTCAGAACGTAACGATGGACGAAATGTCGCTTAGATTTTGCCCGGCGTGCTAACGTTTCTGCCAGCTCGCCGCCTTTATAATGGTAATATTAACAAGAATGAATTGCTGGTCAAAAGCAGGTATTACGAGCAAATGTCAGTAACGCAAGAATACACCGAGGTGTGGAGAAAGATAAATGAAGAATATGTAAGGAGAAAGAAATGTGCCTTGTGCACATAATTACCTCTTTGAAGTCCTTTCACTCTGAAGCAATATGAACGCAGACTAGATCGATCAGTATTACCCTGGGACATTCCAGAACAAAGATTTGAAGTAAGCAGAGGATGGTACCAACAGCAACCAAAAGAGTGTTACGGAGAAGATCACTTTAAAATACTTAAGGGTTTCCTATGGAGAGTGGACATGATATTCAAGCAAAACGACCAGATATTACCATTGTGGACAGTGTCAAACAAGTGGATTATCATAGATATCGCTGTATCTACTCATATGAATGTGGCGGTCAAAGAACAGGGGAAATCAGAAAGAAAAATCAGTATTGGCTTAGCGAGATGCGAAGACTCAGAATGGTTCCTGTAACAGTAATTCGAGTGGTTATAAGAGTTCTAGGGATCGATCTCAACAAGTCTGAGACTTCAGATCAACATATACTTTCGCATGATGTCAGCTGTACATAATATAGTAGATTTTGCTTCTCTTTTAGGGGATCGATATCATATTTGATTATTATTTGGGTCAAGGAATTGTGGCCGTTTCTTTGGGATAAAAATCAGTGATGCTGTTGCTATAGGAAAATGTTTTGTTATGTTCCATAATCTTCCACCTTATACACTGAACTACATTATTCCCACCCAGGACTACTGTATCATTAATAGCTAACCACCAATATGTTTCCCGTTTGTCTCTATTAGATCACTCTCTCCATTAGGACTTTAAAGTCCCACAAAATTTATATGCTGTTGTTCCACGAAGCTCCGTCCTCCGTCCATATTATTTCTCAAATACATAAAATCAAGAGAACATAGATTTATTTGTTTCTATTTTCTCAAATACATTTCATTTAATTTCTGTATTTTGTAGCTACTGAAAAGACGACAATTTATGTTAGAGATTTCAATTCCTGTCCGTGCTTGGTAACTCTAAGAAGATGTTGACTTACTAACCACATTGAGCTTAAGTTTGGAATCCACATCTTGTCTGCTATTCCCATTGAGTGTTTATAATTCTGATGCTGTTGACACCACTGCTCTGAATGTTACTGCCAAGATATCGAATGCATTAGGATATTCCTTTGTGAGATGTATTTGGGATATATATGTTTGTTGCAGTTGTTTACGTCTTATACTGTCTCTGTTTTGTGGGATGGTCTCCATAGAGATTCTTATCCCGATAACGTTAGGTTTGTTATATACATTCAGACACACACACATGCACACACACACATAGATATAAAAATTTATACACATATACAGAATTTGTGTATCTATACGTAGATACAAATCTAGATGTGTAAAATTGTGTGTGTGAGAGAGAGAGAGAGGGAGAGAGAGAGAGAGTGTGTGTGTGTGTGTGCGTGTGGTAAGAGTCTTGCTTCTAAACTACATGGTTCCAGGGTCCGGCGCAGTGGCCCCTTCGGCAAATGTCTTTTTCTTTAGCCACCGGCTGAAAGAAGCCTTGTGACGATTTGATAAGCGGAACCTAAAAGAAGCCTGCCATAAACATGTATATATCTATGTGTGTATAATTTTGTGTCTGTGCTTGTCTCCCACCGCCGCTTTGATAACTGGTGTTAGAGGGTTTACGTACCTGTAAATTAGTGGTTCGGAATAAGAAACCGATAAAATATATAAAAAGTTTTAAATAACTGTCGTCGAGGGGCTATTTCTTCGATTGAAACTCTTTGAGCCGGATCCCCAGCTTGACATCTGTCAAATAAATAAAACTCGTAAAAAATTAAAGAACGATATGTGTGTGTGTGAAAGCGTGCGTGTGTGTGTGTGAAAGCGTGCGTGTGTGTGTATTATGTATGTACATACATTATATGTGGGGGGTGTATGTGTGTGTGTGTGTGAGTGTGTATTTTCAATTTCTACAAATAAGACGGAAAAAATAGTCACCAGAGTAGCAAAAATTCACATAAGTGCCAAGGATGTCACAGCCTACATAGAAAAGTAGAAATTCCAGGGTTTAATTCCATTTCTTAATTTATATATGCGCCCATGGCGTATGGTGTAGTGGTTAAAAGCGCGGGCTACCAACCCCAAGGTTCCGAGTTCGATTCCAAGCAATGACCTGAATGATAACATTAATAATAATATGTATAGTATGTTTGAATGTTTTGCTTATATATATATATATATATATATATATATATATATATATATATATATATATAATAAATATTAGGGAATAAATCCAAATTTACAGGGAAAAAATCAGATTTAGGATTAAATCCAATTTTATAGTAAAATATTATATAATATTATTAGAGACAAAACCACTATTTTGCAAAACAAACAAGGAAAGACTTAATCAATACATAAAATTTTAATAAAAAGTCAAAAAAACCGCCACTACAATTGTTTCTTGTCCTGATCGACAATCTTCAGGTGGACTTCCAATCTAAAATATCAATATTTTAAAATATAAAAATAATAATTTTAAAATAATTAAAGTATTAATGAAAATATATAAATATATAATCTATATATAACCTATATATAATCCATATATAATCAATATATAAACAATACATAAACTAAAATAAACCTATCAACAATTAAATATAAAATATAAAATATAAAATATAAAACAAAACAAAAAATAAACTATATATACACCCATACACATATAACTAATTATATATAACCATATCTAAATACATACACTAAATCACACACCTATATATATATCCCTATACATACACATAAAAACGTCTAGGCAACGATAAATAAATAAAATAGCCAAATACTTCAACACAATACTTATTCATACTCCCTCACACACACATACAACCCACATTCCCGCTCTGGAAACGGACATCACTTAAAATCATGAATGGAGAAATGGAATAAATGGAATTAAAAATTATATTCACTTGGTAAAACGAACATTACTTAAAAATTATGAATGAAACAATGCAATAAAACAACAGACATCGTAAATAGACACAAATTACTACGAATTCCTTAACAAAACTACCATGACAAACCAAAACTCATAAAAACATATAATGATAAAATCTCCCTTTACTAAACTCTATAACATACCTATATAGCAATCCCCCTAACCTAAACATTCACACACAAATACACACACGTAAACCACACACCCACGACATATACAAATACCCACCTCACTCACACATACCTATACATACATATAAACCTCAATATATACTCCAAAAACCCACTCAACCCCACAAAGACAAATAAACACATACATCCCCAAACCTATATAGCAAACCCATAAACACATTCACACACAAATATACATACGTAAAACACACACCATATACATATACATACTCACTAAACTCGATATATACTACAATATTAACACACCCACACTCATACAGACAAACAAATTATACAAGCAAAATACGCACACACTCACACACAATCCCACATACATAAACACTCCAAAGAAAAACAACATTATTACACATAATACGATATATAAAATACATCGTAAGTAACCAGAATAATTAAAACTCATAAAAACATAAATGATAAAACCTCCCTTTACTAAACCCTATAACATACTTATATAGCAATCCCTTTAACCTATACATTCACACACAAATACACACACGTAAACCACACACCCATAACAAATACAAACACCCACCCCACTCACACACACCCACAAGTACATATAAGCCTCAACATATACACCAAACAAAATTACGTTACCAAGGAACCTAACATATGTATTTTTTATTAAAGTTTTATGTATTGATTAAGTCTTTCCTTGTTTGTTTTGCAAAATAGTGGTTTTGTCTCTAATAATATTATATATATATATATATATATATATATATATATATATATATATATAATGTGAGGTATATTTGCCATCTCAATATGGCTAACCACTAAGAGTGGATGTTACTGTAGCCCCAGGAGAACATCTCTTCCAGCTGGCTATAGTCGGTATTTGTCTTATTTCTTACAACCTGTTACGTATTCTACCGTATTTTTTTTCGTTTATACTTTTTCGGTTGGCGGAGGTCGAACCGTTTAGTTACAAAGACGTAAACTCACAAACGCTGGTTGTTAATTGGTAGTGGGTGACAAACCCAGATACAGAGTCTCACACATATTTACATACATATACAGCGGCCTGCCGTCTGTTTCTGTCTACCAAATATACTCACAAGGCTTTGATCAGTCCGAAACTCTTGCAGAACTTACAAGCAGAAATATTTCCCCAAGGTACCACGCCTTGGGATTGAACCCGGATCTATGTTGCTTAGAAGCTAGATTCATACCACAGAAACACACTTGCATCTACATATATGGGCGAAGTGCGTGTGTGCCATATGTGTGTATACGTGCATGTATGTATCCGTGTATGTATATACAGTCTGTAGACTGCACTTCTGTACACATTTAAACTTATCTCTCTATGTGCAGTCACGCACGAATGATACCAAAAAATTATATAAATCTAACCATAAATATCCTTCCCCAAATAAAAGTTTCTACTCTAGGCAAGAGGCCGGAAATTTTGGGTGAGAGGGCCAGTCGATTAGATCGACCCCAGTGCATAACTGGTACTTATTTAATCGACCCCGAAAGGATGAAAGGCAAAGTCGACCTCGGCGGAATTTGAGCTCAGAACGTAGCGGCAGACGAAATACCTATTTCTTTATTACCCACAAGGGGCTAAACATAGAGGTGACAAACAAGGACAGACAAAGGGATTAAGTCGATTACATCGACCCCAGTTCGTAACTGGTATTTAATTTATCGACCCCGAAATGATGAAAAGCAAAGTCGACCTCGGCGGAATTTGAGCTCAGAACGTAGCAGCAGACGAAATACCTATTTCTTTATTACCCACAAGGGGCTAAACATAGAGGTGACAAACAAGGACAGACAAAGGGATTAAGTCGATTACATTGACCCCAGTGCGTAACTGGTACTTAATTTATCGACCCCGAAAGGATGAAAGGCAAAGTCGACCGCGGCGGAATTTGAGCTCAGAACGTAACGGCAGACGAAATACCGCTAGGCATTTCGCCCGGCGTTCCAACGTTACAGCCAGCTCGCCGCCTTATTCCCCAAATAAAAGTTATCACCAACCCATTGTTAACAAAGGATATATTATATATCTGATAACGACCACACTGAAACCTTTCTCTCCTTGATTCATTTCCCACGTATTTCTTATTTCTCCCCATTACCTACATATTTTCCCTTTAATTCGCCAAGTAAACTCCTCATAAATGCGTATAAATAGGTATGCAGTTTGACACTATCTACTGTGAACTACTACGCTTAGCATTCAAATGAACCAAGAATCATACAAATGTATTGGAATAAAACGATACCCTCTCTCAAAAGCAACTCATCCAAAACTTCAAAGTCAGACAACTCTTTTTATTTATTAGTTCAACTGAGTGACTGCTTATATATGCAGGATTGTGAAACCAACAGTTTCTGACATTCATTTAACTACACCGAGAAAAGTGACAACAAAATTAAAATACCACCCTGTGTCAAACAAAACCGAGTCCTGTGGGGTTCATAAATTAGCATGCAATGAGAAGACTGCAGTTGCCACCCCGTCTCCTACTCTATTAACACGGATAAGCAGGGAAAATGATAGCGAAAGTATAGGAAGTGATCAATGCCTAATTGAGACAGTATTATAATCTCTTATGAATCATTAATCAATTTTCGTTCCACGGGAACCAAGCCATTTTTGGTCTTCCCTCTTCAGCTATATATATAAGCTGGCCTTTTCGACCGCCTCCTGTACTCTCCTTATTAGTTTTCGCAGCTCGGAGCTAGAAAAAAACAAATCTTTTTTAGAAAAGCGTTGTCATTTTCCTTTCAATGAAGCCTCTACCCACCACTGTCAAGTGATAATATTCCACATTCCATCCCTGTTTTCTGCATTCTTCGATTAGCTTTTCGTACCTCTTCTCCTTTCGTTCCTTTGCATTGCCGATGTTCTCTTCCCAAGGTACTTTGACTTCTAGTAAAATTCCTATCCTCCGGTCTCTGTTCCATAGGACTAAATCTGGTCTTTTTGTTGTTTTTATTAGTGGAAATCTTACTTATCTTTCCAAGTCCGTGGCCACTCCCCAGTATCCCTTCCATCTTTCGTTCATCTCGTATACTTTACTTGTAGGCCTGGTTTTATATCCTTTTCCACTCCTATAATCCAAAGATTAGGCAGCATGGAGTTTCATGCCTAAACGATTGAGCTCTTCCATAAAGCATAAAGGTCACTGTGGTTTTGACAGCCAATTCTCTCGGCCCTTTGTTGATCAAGGCAGGGTTAACGTTAGATTTTTCCTGACTATTTTGACCGATTATGTTCCTTAATGCTTGATCAATTTACTGAAGATAATACACCAATTCAAATAACTAACGTTTGTATGAAGTTCACGAAAGGGAATTCAACAACTTGGATTGGTACTCACATTCACCGGATCCCAATATAGTCGGACATTTATGGTACACTTTCGAACAGCAATTGGTAAGCGGGTAAATTACATGGAGACGATGTGTTTACTTGAATGATGGCACAATATACCCCGAACAAATGTTCAAAACCTGCAAATGTCGATGACACAACATATTGAGCTGTGACTTATGCCAAAATTCGATGAACTCCGCATTTAACAATAAAATTTTCACGTAACAAGTTGCTTTCATTCTTTTGTCCAACCTCTGTATATAGGTGCCGGAGTGACTGTGTGGTAAGTAGCTTGCTTACCAACCACATGGTTCCGGGTTCAGTTCCACTGCGTGGCACCTTGGGCAAGTGTCTTCTACTATAACCTCGGGCCGACCAAAGCCTTGTGAGTGGATTTGGTAGACGGAAACTGAAAGAAGTCCGTCGTATATATTTATATATATGTGCACCCCCCCCCCCAACATCGCTTGACAACCGATGCTGGTGTGTTTACGTCCCCGTAAATTAGCGGTTCGGCAAAAGAGACCGATATGATAAGTACTAGGCTTACAAAGAATAAGTCCTGGGGGTCGATTTCCTCGACTAAAGGCGGTGCTCCAGCATGACCGCAGTCAAATGACTGAAACAAGTAAAAAAGAGTAAAAAGAGTAAAGAGATACACACACACACACGTAGTTGTGCGTGCGTGCGTGTGAGTAAATGGTGTGTCTTAGATTGTGTGTGAGGGAAAGTGTATGTGTAATAAATACATATGTAGTTCATCCTTGCCTGACTGCATTACACCGTATTACAAATAATTCCGCCGCCTCATCAACTCACCTAAATTAATATAATTTGAATCACATTCTCCTTTCTTACGCGCAGGCCTCCTTTTGTCATAATCGTAATATTTTATTGAAGAATTTTATTAACTTAGATCTAACGATGCAGATTATCGCTAGGTTTCCCGATTTCTATTTTTGGTTCCTTATGTCAGATATTTCCGAACTTTCGTTCATCAATCGCAAAAATTGAATTTCATTTCATATTCCCCATCCTGAGAATATTTATTGTATTTTATCAGACACTTCACTCGTTATTCGTTAAATATTACTGAGAAACGTAATTTCATTTTATTTTATTGTCCAAATTCTACATTAGAAATGAAATTCGTTATGTATTGCTGAAAATAGCTTGTGTAAAATGCGCGAATAGCGTTACTTAGGAGTGCTGTGATATAACTGTGTATTTAATTAATTGAAACTTCGCAGTTTAGTTACATTTCCAGCTTGTTACAGAAATATATTATCGACAGGTTTAATTTAAACTATTCTAGCAGAGTGATCAGAGATTTTGCCGAATTATTAATACTACGTGTTCAAATTTATTAATAATGAAGCACATGTTAGCCAATTAATCTAATTGAGTGCGAATTTCATTTATGGTCCTTAAGACAAGAGTGGGGACTTTTGTGATCATACGGTTCCATTCTGTCGTCTACTTCAAACATAGTCGCTAATGTACAAGCTTAGCCATTAATAAATTTCCAGGTATCACACTACACTGCGTGTAACTACCTTAAATATAAAGTTAAATACATAAAGTCTTGTATGATATATATATATATATTTCCTGTTTTATCAAATAGTATATGTTGCTTTTTGAACTTCTCAATATCGTGTATAGAGTTCATGATGACATATCAAAACTGCCTCTGAAATTTTATACATTTTTTATTATTAAGAAGGTGTATTAAATCACTTGCAGTGTTGTCAGGCCTGGGTTATAAGGTGTTGTTTTCATGTGTGCATAGCATACAGTTTCATGACCAATGTGCCGTCGGACCGTTATGTTTTTTCCTGCCGTGGTGAAATGTCCGCAATATTATCCTATTTATTAGGGCACACTTTGTCTGAAGTGTCAGCTTAAGATACTAGAATCCTTCGATTACCTCTGTCTACGCCGCATCCTTCGTGTCCGCTGGCATCATTTTGTCTCCAACAATTCGGTGCGACACCAGTGTAGAATCACCTCTCTCCGACAAGTCATCCTAACGAGACGTCTGCGTTGGCTGGGTTATGCCCTCCGTCGTCAACCAGGAGAATTCATCTACGAAGCAATTTCCCCAGATCCCCTTCAGGGTTGGCGAAAGCGTCGTGGTGGACAACGAAAAACCTGGATGATGACGGTCAAGGCTGATCTGGAAGCCAATCTAGGCCCCCATGCCTACGGCGTTCACCGCTGGAATAAGGGGTGGTTGGAGATCATGCGGTCGTTAGCATCAAATCGCCAGGCCTGGTCGGCGTTTGTGAGAGATGCAGCATTGAAGAAGAATGAAGCCAGCTCAACCCACCCCGGGTGAATGCTGTAAGAAGAAGAAGAAAAAGAAGAAAGTCAGCTTAAGATACTGCTGCATAGATATATTCTAAGTAAGTTAAGTTAAGTTAATTTTTGGGCTCAAAAAGCAAGAAGCAAGGCCATGTAGGGGGACATGGAGTTATGTACACGGAGGGTGTTCATGCCATTTCTGGTCAAGAGAGACTTTGAACTGAGCGGTCGTCGGCATCTTCACTATCTCGTCCGGCAGCTTATTCCATGGATCCGCAACCCGGACGGAGAAAGCCCCTCTCCTTAGATTGAGATGAAATCGTTGTAGATAGAGCTTTTCGGAGTGACCCCGCAGCCGACGCTCTGGAGCAGGAGTGAAGAACAGCTATTTCGAGAGGTTACACTTTCCGCTTATGATGTTGTGAGCAAGAATGAGATCACGACGGCGTCATCGTTTTTGTAGAGAATAAAGGTCGAGCGTCTTCAGCCTTTCTTCACAAGACAAGTTCTTGAGACCAAGAACCATGCGGCGAGCCAGCTTCTGGACTCTTTCGAGGTGATGTATGTCTTTGAAGAGATAAGGAGAAGAGGCTTGAATCCCGTACTCCAATATGGGTCTCACCAGCGTGACATAGAGCGGTAGGAATATGGCTGCTGTGAGCATTCCGAATGACCGTCGAATCAAAAACATAACTCCGCGTGCTTTGTTGGCAGCATGGACGCACTGGGCCGAAGGCAAAAAGGAAGGATAATCTTAGGTGATATGTCTCTCTATAAATGATGCAACAGTTTCCTGTCAGGAGAACCCACACGGTGAAAGAATGGTGGAAAGCATGACTCCTTATCACTCCACTCCTATAATCCAAACAGCTTGAAATCATCATATTTGTAGATCAGCCAGCATGGAGTTTCATTATTTGAAAAGAAGAAACGCTGAAAAAGTCATTCCTATTTTTCATCGGTCCCTGCGCAATCCTGGAGAGTTGTTTCCTCCGTGTTTCCAATAAAATATGCAGCGTGATGTCTTTGCTCTCCTGAATGCATATTATAGGTAGACGATGATGCATATAAGTGTCATAATATTTTAGGTAAAAGATTGTGCGTAGCAGTATGGAAAGTGATCGTGGGAAACACTGAACTAAATGAAAGGAAAGCAGATCAGCTACAGTACTGGTTTGGTGGAATGGTCATCAGTTGAACATTTGAAGTGATTGTCGTAAATGGAATAAAATAAAGACAAAATGAAAAATGAATTAGGAATACTGGAGGGAGATATGGATAAGATTTTCAGGAAAGTTGTAAAGACAAGTTTTGAAAAAGTGCCGAAAATATCGCGATGAAAATATCTTTTAAAAGTATTGCAAAAGATGATGGAAAGATGACAGGGTACACAAGAATGTAAAGATATTGGAAGATTTCCTAAAGATTATGAAGAAAAACAAGGGGGGGAAAAGGAAGAAAGTCAGTTAGTGACACTTCCACTTCCTGTATAAAATCATATGGATATAAACACATATGTATAGGCAAGTGCGTGTAGTGGTGGTGCATATGTGTGTGCTGCATGTAAATCCCTTGACATACAGTAGGAAACATGGTCTATCATTCATTATGTATGAATTTAGTGGTGGCCAAGATTGAAATCCTCTTTATTAGTAGTTGCAAACTCCCAAGGATTGTTTAAGTAGACATACCATCCATGACCATTTCGACTTATTTAGACAGACTTGACATAATACATATATATGCGGGTATTGTGTACATCTATTGGAATATGTTCCTCCAAATCATTTTTGTATTATTAAACTTGTGAAAAATTTCATCAACATCATCCTCATCATCATCAACATCACCAGCACCACCATCATCAACATAATCATCATCAATATTAATATAATCATTCATGAATTATTGATGCCCTTGTTTTAGCCTTTCTACACTGAGTCATTCTGTGACAAATATTGAGTGTGTATACATACATACACATAAGCACACGAACACACGCACACACACACACACACACACACACACACACACACACACACATATATATATGATTGTATGTGTTTATATGTGTGTATGTACGTACGTATAAACGCACACATACGCACATATACATACACAATAATATTCATATACAGTTGGTTATGTTGTTCTGTTTTCGTGTGTGTACTTTGTTAGTTATCGTACTTCACTACACAGGTTTCTCCAGGTCATTGTGTTTTTTTAACGGCTTTGTTGATGGCTTTTGTTGTTTTTTATTTATCGTATGCTTTTTTTATTTGTGGAGTTGTCGTTGACGATCAATTTGCATTGTCCTGCATTGTCTCTTCGTATTTAAAGTCAACATGGAAGAGGCACTTGAAAGAGTTGATGAAATTTCCACTGTGTACAATCACTGGTTTAGAATCTAGCGAGGTCTGAAGGAAATGTGGCAGAAATTGGGACTGTTGAACATGAGGAAGCACTTTAGGCATTCACTGCACATCATCAAATAACAGGTGAACAGCACTAATGCAAAAAAAAAAAAAAACAACACTACAAATAATAATAACAATAATAATAATAATAATAATAATAATAGCAACAAAAACAACAGCAACAACAACAGCAATAATAATGATAATAATAACAATAATAATAATAATAATAATAATAATAACAATAATAATAATAATAATAATAATAATTATTATTATTATTATTATATTATTATTATTATTACTATTATTATTATTATTATTACTATTATTATTATTATTATGTTAATAGAAATATAACAGAAATAAGAACAGCTAATGACAAGAAGAATATATTTTAATAATAATAATACCAAAGTTTTATTGGTCACGAGGACACATAGGTATAGGATTCAAAAGTTCATTGTGTATGTGTGTGTGTGTGTGTGTGTGAGTGTGTGTGTGTGTGAGTGTGTGTGTGTGTTAGCTTTTATGTGTTACGTGTTTCTGTCATTAGACTACGGCTAATCTGCGGCACCACGTTGAAGAATTTAAGAAATCCCTCGCAAGACCACTGCAAATGCTTTTCCAGAGTTCCCTTGAATGCGGTACATTTCCTCAAATGTTAAAAAAAATGAATAATCTACCCTCTCCACAAAGGACGGAGCAGAGCAGATGCTATAAACTGCAGGCCTATCTCTGACCTCACATGTCAGCAAGATCGTGGAACGCATCGTCAGAAAAAGACTGACCGCGTTCCTAGAAGAAAATGATTGCTTATATACACGCAATATGATTTCCGTCCTCAACGGAGCTGGTCAACGTAGCTACTACAGCACTTCAACTGGGTACTAAAACAACACTTCAAACATACAAACGCCAAGGCGTCTGACAAAGTCGATCATGGGGTGATTTATCACAAAGTGCATGACCTCGGTATCGCTGGTAGACTGGAAGAGTGGCTGGCTGCATGGTTTCCTGAGGGGCAGAAGGCAGGCTAGCACAGCAAATGGTACTCTCTTTGATGCGACTCCAATCCTCAGTGGAGTCGCCCATGGAAAAGTGCTGGGCCCACTATTGTTTGTGGTTGCTCTCTCGGACATGCCCTCAGCCATAGAGTCAGCCACACTCAGCAGTTACGCCGATGATACAAAAATATTGCGGCTGGTGAAGGATCCTACTGACATCCTAAGCGTGCAGAATGATGTGAGCGCAATATATAAGTGAGCTGATGAGAAGAAGATGCAATTCAATGGCGCAAATTTCAAGCACTCCGCTATCAGCAAACAAACGAACTACAGCTTAAGTACACGGAACGAGTAGGTAATGTAATCCCAGAGTCGGCACATGACCGGAAATCGACATGAGCAACGAGGCAACTTTCTATGTGCATGTCGCTCAGATGGCAACACTATACAGGCGAGTGGCAAGTTTGATCCTCAGATTCTTCGGGACCAGGAACAACAGACACAATGCTTCTGCTTTGGAGAACTTCTGCACTCAGTCGTCTGGAATACTGCTCCCAACCGTGCTCCCTGCAGAGTGTAAAACTAATTGCGGAACTAGAAACAATCCAATGCCACTACACAAAGAAGATAGATTCAGTACCACATATGGGTTACTGAAAGAGGTTGAAGGAACTGGAACTGTACTCTCTGGGGAGAGTACATGTGAGATATGCAGTACTATACATATGTAAAATAATGGAGGGCCTAGCTCTAAATTTTGGAATCGAAATCTACAACCATCCCCGAACTGGACAGCACTGCACAGTACAAAAGGCCCCATCTTCTCCAACGAAGATAGGAACCCAATATTGTAATAGCTTGGCATTCCAAGGACCGCAAATTGTTAATGTCGTATCACATAACATCAGGGATCTGTATCTATGTATATATATATATATATATATATATATATATATATTGGTAAAACGGTAAGATAACAAAAGAAAGAGACCTCAATATTATGTGAATAGAGGAAATTTATCTATAAAATAATATGTTACATTACTCGATAGTGAAGATAAAACTCTGAGTTTCAGATGCCGAAGTGGGAATCCACAACGCCATCTCTTCGGTTATCTGGCTATTTGAAAACGCTATGAAAAAATACCGTTATACAAAGGGAAATTACTGTGTTATAACTCTGCTTGCCTGCGTACTTATACATCGCTATGTAAACGTACATATCTTCACTCGCATTTTACGCCATAAAAATTATATAAAAATACATACAAAATATATAAAATATATATATAAAAGTATATACATGACTATCGAGTAATGTAACATATTATTTTATATATATATATATATATATATATATTCTTACCAACCACATGGTTCCGGGTTCATTCCGATTGCGTGGCACCTAGTCTTCTACTGTAGCCTCGTGTCGACCAAATCTTTGGGCTCACCTGCTTTAGTATTTCGTTGTTCAGTTTTAAATTGTTTATATAATTCCAGACGAATATAGGAAACTAATTATGGAAGATGTAATCATATTGCAATATAATGATAATATTCACACGCGCATGCTGTTACTAGGAAAATGTCATTGAGAAACTGACCGTCAAACTTTTGACTCATGAAACAAGTTAAAACATGATTGCTTTTACATAATGGTAACGTTAGGAGAAAATTTCGTGGGAAATTGTGTAACAGTTCTACCAGTATAGAAGAAGCGACACCTATATTCATATTTAGTTATTGCAAATGAGTCTCTCAAGGTCAAGAAATGTCGTTTATTGATTTAGGGTTTCAGTTTCTCCAAATTAACTCTACAAATGCATAAGGAACTTTGGAAGTTCAACTCCGAAATATAAAATATATAAGACGATATGCAAAATATAAAGCTATAACACATGTGTCTATTCAGTAAACCATACATATACATACATATATAGATATATCTAATGTAGTATAAATTTTTTTTTTCTTTTTCGAAAAAAATTTTATCAATGGCCAGCATATTAAAAAATACCTTTAAAGGTTAAATTTATATAACTCTTAAATAAGGACAAACGAAAAAATTTCTAATGCCAAATATGCCAAAAAATTGGACATATTGTCCATTAACCATATAATTTTTTCACAATATGCATGCTACTCGAAAAAAAGGCCGACAGAAATTTCTAAAAAGTTCTATTATTACTATATCGGACCGATTTCAGGGTTAGCTCATAAGAGCCCTCCCTTCGTCAGTGATAAATGTGGTGAAAGAAATAAATGAGATACTTACTCATACCCATGGAAGAAGCAAACACTAAGTCATGAGCACAATTAAGTACCCCAAATACATCCAAAATAGAAATACTCCATTCAAGACACGTGCGATGTGAACTGAGGTTCTCACAGAGTGAGAGTCCGGAAGTGAACGCTTAAATTTATATCTAATGTAGGATAATGTTTTTTTTTCTTTTTCGAAAAAAATTTTATCAATGGCCAGCATATTAAAAAATACTTTTAAAGGTTAAATTTATATAATTCATAAATAATTATTTATGAATTATACATATATAGATACGTACATACATATGTGTGTGTGTGTACATTACATAGGAACCAATCTATGGATTTGAAATCACTAAATAAAAGAAGCAAGAATTGAAGCAATGAGTGTAGGAGATGCATTTGCGTCTCCTCGCTCAGTGCAAGAATTTTATGGCCGCTTACCAACTCATTCAATCACAAAGTTTTTTTTACGAATGAGCATGTGATATTTCTCTAGTAGTAGTAGTAGTAGTAGTAGTAGTAGTAGTAGTAGTAGTAGTAGTAGTAGCAGCAGCAGAGGCAGTTGTTGCTTTTCTTTTGGATAATGTTATTGTAATTACGGCGGTGTCAATAGATGGTGAATAGGAATTAACGTTTTTTGTTGCTTAACTGAGTGAACTTGGCACAGATGGAAGAATACAACTTGTGAGAATTAAAGTAGGAAACACATTGACACATCATATAATAGCAGAACCAAAAACAGCAAGAACTACGCTAATAATAACAATAATAATAATAATAATAATATAATAATAACAATAACAATAATAATAATAATAATAATAATAATAATGGCAGTGGCAGCGACAGCAGCAGCAGCGGCAGCAGCAGCAGCTGCAGCAGTAGTAGTAGTAGTAGTAGTAGTAGTAGTAGTAGTAGTAGTAGTAGTAGTAGTAGTATACTACTACTAATAATAATAATAACGACGACGATGATGACGATGTTGGTAATAATGATGATGATGATGATGTTGACGACGACGACGATGGCGATGATGGTGATGAAGATGAAGATGATGATGATGATGATGATGATGAAGAGGATGAGGATGATGATGATGATGATGACGATGATGATGAGGATGATGATGATGATGATGATGATGAAGATGAAGATGATGATGATGACGACGACGACGATGACGATGAGGATGATGATGATGATGATGATGAAGATGATGATGATGATGATGATGATGATGAAGATGATGATGATGATGATGATGATGACGACGACGATGATGATGATGATGATGACGATGACGATGATGATGATGATGACGATGATGATATCGAGCTATATTTTTTTTTCCATTTTCATCCCACCGTCAAGATTGGTTGCGTGTGTAAGACTGGAATTGATTTTGCTGAAAATATTAGAATGACTCAGAAATACGTTTGTTGCCACAGCATAATGAATCGTACATTGAACAGTCGAGTAGCAAAATTGATAGAGTGTTGCATTGAATGCCTCACAGTATTTATTTTCTTCCTCCATGTTCTTAATTGAAATCACGCTGTTATCGATTTTTTTCGTGCCGTACACTCGAGTCATTTTTTAAAACGGCTGTATTAGTCCGCTAAAAAATATTGTGCTTGTCCACCTATGCTAAACCATTATTAGTACTCTTTAATGCATGGGAAAAAGAAAAACCAATCTAGTCTTTTACCTGGTAAGTTTCTAGACTTGTCAGAGCATTAAGCTATGTGTTTATTGGAAGCACTCCGTCGGTTACGACGACGAGGGTTCCGGTTGATCCGAATCAACGGAACAGCCTGCTCGTGAAATTAACGTGCAAGTGGCTGAGCACTCCACAGACACGTGTACCCTTAACGTAGTTATCGGGAATATTCAGCGTGACACAGAGAGTGACAAGGCCGGTCCCTTGAAATACAGGTACAACAGATACAGGAAGTAAGAGTGAGAGAAAGTTGTGGTGAAAGAGTACAGCAGGGATCACCACCACCCTCTGCCGGAGCCTCGTGGAGCTTAGGTGTTTTCGCTCAATAAACACTCACAACGCCCGGTCTGGGAATCGAAACCGCGATCCTATGACCGCTAGTCCACTGCCCTAACCACTGGGCCATTGCGCCTCCACTATGTGTTTATTGACATTTAGTTGTTAAGCTGAATGACACTTACACAAATAGGTAAAAATTGGTAAAAGTTAAAAATATAATCTTCAAATGTGAATCTACTTTGCTTCAAATCCTACGCTTCTTGACGCTTACATGATCCCTACATATAGTATTTTCAAACACACACTACTCGCATCCATTATCGCAATGGCCCAGTTTTCACTTATACTGACACAATCTGCCAACATATTCTTGAAACATTCTTGCAAGAACACACTTGTGAGAGGAAATTGAAAAACATATTCCCATGTA
>NC_043003.1:115633956-115648956 GCF_006345805.1 Octopus sinensis
AAAATTAATGCACCTCTACTTCGATTGTTAGACAGGTTCTAAGAGTTCTCTTTTACGAAGTAGACTGCAATTCAGAAAGAAATTAAAGAAACTAATAGGCAGAAGATATTCTCGCTATGAAATGCCAAACACAAAATCTAATCCGAAAGTCTAACCTTAAATTCCAAACCATATACTCAAAACTTCTACTCCAAAATTTATCTTTGCTGCAGAATCCATAAACACTGAAACTAAGACACATCCTAACCATAAACCCTATCCTCATTTATTCTAGAATTATATTCCTGTCCTTAAAAGAACCCCACTGAAAAAGCCCCAAGAAAAAAATTCAAAACTGAGTGTGTCCTACCGTGTTTTACCTTCCACAACGCAGAAAAAATGGATAAAATAAAATAAGAATTTTGCAAAATGTCTTTATTTGTGTGCACGCTTCTTCTGCCTGCGTGAAGGAGACCGGAGTGTGTCAATGGCAATACAAATAGCTGTATATATTTATATTTACGCGTGTATCAGTATCTGTATATACGTATATCTATCAGTGTGAAAATATGCAATGTAAGAAAATATCTAATCGTTTCTTTTTCTCAACCATAGACGTTGAATGTTTGTAGCTTATATGCTGATAAATATTTATCCGTATGACAGTGTGGAAGACAGAAAAAAGCAGACAAGAACTCCTTATAATTTGGTGTCAACATTTTCGCCGCACTAACTGAGACCTGGTCACTGACAATGTTCCGCTCCCTGCAAATTATATTGCGTGTCAGTTAAGTACATATCCGAAACTTGCGAGTAAGATTCTGATAGCTACTTAGTTTTACAGCACCTGTTAAACTTGCCGACATAGCTCAAGGAACGACTTCAAAGGATAGACGAAAATAACGATTATTGGTTTGAAAACACCAATAAATCTGCTTTCCTAAAATATAGAACTTCTGGCTTGACTTCAGTATTTTTGCTCTTTCTGCCTCTGTGTATGTGTTGTTTCAGTTTTTGAATGCGAGACTTCTTCACTATATTTCAATTTTAAGTTGGACTATTTCTACACTCGGAAATTTGTCACACATCATCAAAAAATTATATTTTAATAAGAACAAACAACATAAGTTTAATGATTATTGAGATTGCTTTGACAACAACAAGGCCAACAAAATCCTCATCAATTCAAACAACAATTGTAATGCAATGAATATTATACCCCAGCACCAATGACGCTGCAGTAACCATGGCAACGTTCATTAATATATTCACGATTATGCAAATCATAGCAAACCCACCTCTATTCCAATACAAGCTAGCAATAAATAGAAAACCACCGAAAATAGAAGCAGCAACAGCATTACTGCATGCATACCAAAATCACCATGACAAAACCTAACAGCGTTGCCGTGGTTACATCAACAGCCACCATCCTGATATATATTCAGAATCAATACGACTTTCACGAGATAAAGATCAAGATAAGTTGATTTACTTTAGAAAGCAATAACTCACACAACTCAACAAGTAATGAACCAACAAAATACACTTTCTGTCCAGCTCCAATCAAAACAAATAGTCCCTCTACTACTAATCAACACGGCAACCAATCAACTCTCGCCAGCGGCATGTTCTTCTCGTGCTAGTCATTCCAAACCAACTCGCTAGACCTAAAACAGAATACCGTATCCATCCAACCAGCCAGTCAGTTCAGATAGTAGGTGGGCCTTCGTCGTACTAAGGTCCATGTGATTCTTTGGTTCATATGTACTATAGAGAAGTGCAATCGGGTAATTCGAGACTCATTCCTACGTGATATATATAACGACATATTTTAACACCAGATTAGTTAAAGCGAAGTTTCACACGCAGATTCAGCATCGGACTTTGAACGAAAATATGTGAATGCATGCGTTATATATATATATATATATATATATATATATATATACATATACATGTATATACATATATATACATACATAAATTTATATATGCATATATATTAATATATGTGTATATCTATATGTATACATATATAAATATATATATGTATACATATATACATATATATATATATATATATATATTAGAAGAAATGAGGTACTCGGATGATTTATGTTTACAGATATTTACTTGTATATTACATTTTTTATATATATCATATATATATATATATATATATAATATATATATATATAATATATATATATATATACATACATATATATATATGTATATACATACATGTAAGTAATAGAAACAGGTTTCAAAGTTAAAATGACTACACGTGTTATAAATAGGGGAAAAATTAAAACGAAACAAAGAAAATGCAGACTAGGTATAAATGTAATGGCTTTTTTTAAAATAAGAGCAAAGATATAAACATAAAAATAAGTGATTTGAGGTGGAACCAAGAAGTATGGCGATCATTATCCTGAGTCAATATAGAAAGTCATACCGGTTTCGTCATCGCTGTTCACTGACTCTGAATCAATACCGATTTCTAAGCGGTGTTGGGTCTAATAGTACCTGAGTGAAAACATTGCATGCAAGGGAGGTAAGCTGTTCTGAAATTGATACAATTAGGTTAATATGATTAATAGAGTATGAATGTTATATGGGATGTATGAGGATCAGTGGGATCACGGGTATTAGTAAGGTTATTAGTGTCCCGTATAAAGTTTTGTGTTCATGTTAAGTTGCGCTGATATTAATGAAAGTTGCCTTTAGTTAGTTCTAGCTGCACTGAGGTGTTCTGGGAACATTGATAATAAAGGAAAATTAGGAGTTTGGTTTAAGGTTCCTGGCACATCTATGTACTCACTGTCTATGTTGTGGGAAGCGGATTTGTTCTTTGTCAACTGTTGTTCTTTTGGGGGACATTCGTGTTTGGTCTTTATAGTGATTTCCGCAACCTAAGCAGGTAATAACATCGATTAGGTTATCAGAGGCACAAGTGAAATTTGACTTTATCTTAAATATTTCACCTTGTTTGAAATGCAATTCAGTGCCCTCTAAATAGTGGGGCATGGACCACAGTTATTCCGCTCGCACTTTTCTACTCCGTTGTTATTTTTCAAAGCTTAACCGCCTTCTCAGATTTTTCTCAGCATCTAAAAGTCACCCACTCCGTTTTCAACTTCGTTTTTCTATATTTCTAGACGTGTCCATGAAAATTACTTTGCATCTTATTCATGTATACAAACTCACACACACATGTATAAGCATATATATGGGGGGGGGGTATGTGTGCATGCATGTGCGTGTATGTATATATGATTATACACAGGTATAAGCATATATATGCGTGTGGGTATGTGTGAGTGTGTATGTGTGTGTATCGACGAATACCCCATTCATATACTCACGTACACATATACCACTTTAACGATATACGCTGTTAAATGTGATGGGGTGTGTGGGGCACAAATAATAATGGAGTCCCACCTCAATTCCTGGTCGAAATCTTTTATTACGAGAGAATGTAATAAGTGTAATTTACATTTCAAAAGTTTGCAATAAAACTCACAAATTTATTCAAATACAAAGGAACAGTTTTAGCTTCCATAGTGCAACTGTAAACCATATCATGCTGTAATTGCTCGCTGTCTGCGTCAGTTGCTGAGGTTCCACGATTGTATGCAGACATCATGCCCTTTTATAGAGTATGTAATCGAACGGTCGTCCCTTCATAAAAACCAAGAATCCCAAAATGGGGATCCGGCATTTTGGTTCATCGGGCTTCCACCCCTAGCTGTGCAATGTGGATGATGGCATTTCCACATTAGCAATGCAGAGAGAAGTGTTCGTTGATAATAGGGTTTGTATCATCTGTGAAGCACTGTTCTGTGTTTACTGGAGGAGTTTCATCCTGGGGACTACGTTTGAAACTTCTCGAAATATTTACGGGTAGACCTTAACAGGTTCAGATTAAAATGCGAAGACTCGAAATTACCAGCAGACGAGTAATTCGGAAGAGATATGTAATGATTGCATTTATTGTTTGAGGTTTCAGTCCTTCAGCCACAATTTAGGTTTTCATTCCGAAATATTTTAATTAATTCATTTATGCAACTTCATTTTACTTCATCCGATCTCAACATCTTTTTTCAGATTGAAAGAAGCTGAAAATTGTTCATCGTTGTTCTGATAACTGTAGTGAGATCTTTGTTTTACCCCGGATTTGTAACTCATTTGTAACAAATCATCTGTATTTTTGGCGTCAAGGCTTTGAAATATATCTCGGAGGAGCTATCTTCCAACGCTAATTAAAAAATTTTGTCCGTAAAATTTAAGCTGATGTCGGATTTTATGCTGACACGTTTACTCCGTGTAGAATAATTACGACAGTGCGTTTTAGTTTCAGTATTAAATTTAAATTTTATTTAAGACATCTCTTTTGATTTTTCCCTATCATCATGAAGTTTATTCAAAATTTTCTATTGCTTTGGCTTTGTTAACTTTTGAAGAGTTGCTTTACTTAATTACATGTTTCTATTTTCACATTTTTCTTATTTACTTATTACTTTGAGCAGTTTTCGTTGGCAGATTCTATGTATTCACTATTTATGCCGTTGTTATTTTGTAGCCACATAGAGAGAAATTTTGTGCATCTACCTAATTTTAAATCTATACGAAGTCAACGTTGGCATTGAAAATTACGATGTCGATACAAATTTTACCATTGTAGAATTATATCAATATAATCGAATCTTTCCTCCCCTACATATTGTGACAATATGCACAAAGTCTAAAAATCATTATTATCCGTACTTGGAACAACGACAGAAGCAGTAACAATAGTTTTGAGAGCAGTACAAGTAAAAAGATTAGTGGTGATGGTTTGTGGAAATATTGTGTGGGATTTTTTTTAACATTTATTTTATGTTTACATTTCATGAGGAAACAAAGAAAAAAAAAAGAACGGATTATTGTTTATCAATTTATGAGGTCATAAAGTTTAGAGTCTGTCTCTTTGAAAAATCACAGTCAATATTGTAAAACGATATTTCACTTAAAAGAATATCACACAGTGCTGCTAAAATAAATAAATAAATATCAGAATCAACAGCAATAGGAAATATTGATTTATCAGGAAACAATATTAAAAGAACTGATATATTCCTCATTGTTATTCGTTATTTATATTTGCTTTTGCTGTGGTTTCTTTGCTCTCCATATGTTCTGCTGTCTGTTTTCGTCAACCTGACCTAGACACACATCTCATTAATTCGCTTCAAATGTCAAGATTACAAGTATATTGGGCAAATGCGCAGGCAACAATGTTATTTAAGTCTTCAATAAAGACACGGCCCCAAATCCGCTTAGATACCGCCGAGAGATTCATTGTACTTCGTGCATTAAAACTTATTCTTGTCACTAAGTAAGATTTATACATTTGCCAAATGTCTATTAAGTTTGGGTACATAGGAGACATAAAAATTCACTGAGGCATATTATCCGCCGAATAAATATATGGAAAGAAAGTCATCAGCTCTTATCCAATTCGATGAAGTTTCTGCGAAATACACAGCTGATTTTTTTTTCTCAAAATCCATAACTAAATCCATAACTAATACTTTTTAATACTTAATAAATTTCAACACAAAAACATATTATGTTCCTTTTCAACTGTGTAGCTCTTACTCCATAAAATCATTCTTATATGTTTAGAATAACAACTGCGTTGCTTAGAAAACCACACTACTGAAGATAAACTGGTTAAGCCATACTAAATATTCCATGTTGTGACCGATTTCTTCCTTCCAACAAAAGCATGGCTTATAGAGCGTGGCACTAAAAGGGTTGGAGACGTTCATGAAAGCCCTAAATTTCTAAAAATAATACCACGGGGATACAATATCGGGATCTTTTCGGTTTGAACGACAGTTTTTTCTAACGGTGTCATATGAAATTGTCACCCATAATTACGACCCCAGTATCGATCTATTGCATTTCAATATGTTTTAGGGTTAGGGTTAGGGGTGGGGGGCAGGGTATCTTTTTTTCTTCACAAATGTAAATAAACGCAGGAGTGGCTGTGTGGTAAGTAGCTTTCTTACCAACCACATGGTTTCGGGTTCGGTCCCACTGCGTGGCATCTTGGGCAAGTATCTTCTGCTATAGCCCCGGACCGATAAATGCCTTGTGAGTGGATTTGGTAGACGGAAACTTAAAGAAGCCTGTCGTATATATGTATATGTATATATATGAATGTGTGTGTATATTTTTGTGTACTTGACATTGCTTGACAACCGATGCTGGTGTGTTTACGTCCCCGTCGTTTAGCGGTTCGACAAAAGATACCGATATAATAAGTACTGGGCTTACAAAGAATAAGTCCCGGGGTCGATTTGCTCGACTAAAGGCGGGTCCCCAGCATGGCCGCAGTCAAATGACTAAAACAAGTAAAAGAGTAAAGAGTAAAGAGTAAACACAATCTATTTCTTAAACGAGGGACATATTCATACAGCACAGAATGTTTTTTAACTCAATAGACGTCAGTGATTGGTTGAAATTGCAGAAATTGAAGAAAAAAAAAAAAATCTTACAAACTATAACATTTTCTCAATAAAGCCAAGAGAAAAAGATGTTTTATAAAGTTATTCTACCAGTATATGAAGTTTAAATTTGTTTAGATACCTAGAAATTATGTTAAAAACTGCCGTTCAAACCGAAAAGATCCCAATATCGCCCTATTTATGAAATGGAATACAGAATAACATTATTTTCGTGCTGTATGTCAAAATACAGAGTTTCGTTCCACAGAGGAACGAGAGTTATCCGAGTACACACAAAAAGGACAAAATTTGTATGTTTAATTTATCGACGACATTCTCCGTTCTGATGATGGTAAGATATTTGAATTGAGAAGCATCAAAGCCACTAACATCGATTTAAGCTAAAACATCTGATAATGAATGTTTGACAGAAACGTTGTCAAGGAACACTCCATCTTACCAAATGTGTTAAATGGAACGTCTCAGAATATATATGAACGTTGTCATAATATCCGCAAAAGCTAACAATCGTCAATTCAGTTCCGAATATTATAAGCCCCGTCAAAATCGTTCATCGTCTCCATAGATTAAGCTGTGATACTGAAGGGAATTCCTGGTATCAGTTCTTCTTGGATAGCACAATGTGATGAATTTCCGAATACAATCGTCTTCTCCGACAATAATAAGGTTTATCAAACTTCCAAATAAATAAGCTAACGGGCGATATCGATTACAAAATATTAGAAGAAGAAGAAGAAGAAGAAGAAGAAGAAGAAGAAGAAGAAGAAGAAGAAGAAGAAGAAGAAGAAGAAGAAGAAGAAGAAGAAGAAGAAGAAGAAGAAGAAGAAGAAGAAGAAGAAGAAGAAGAAGAAGAAGAAGAAGAAGAAGAAGAAAGTAATGGAAAATTGAACATTTGTTTTCTTTATCTTTAGACATAAATCATTCACATGGTGATAACCTGTCTGTTCTTTCTATTACAAGCAAATGATGGTATTGAAACAGAGGCAAAATTTCGTTACCGATGGCGTTGCTAATGTGCAGGTTGACTGACTTCATAAATGGCTGGAGTTTATTTACGGATAGGTCTCCATTCAAAACAGTTATTGTACTCAGACAGACGAACACGATTAAGTAAGGGGAAATCTGTATTGAAGTAAAGCCATGCAACGGGACGCTATGCTTCAACAACGCATTACAGGAAATGGTAGGAGGCGGAATATCGGAAAAGCTGTAGAACGATGGAGATACTGGCAGACCCAAGTTGAGATTCAAGAACACTGTTATGCAAGGTTTTCCCAATTCCGAGTTAGCCTCTGATCACTGCATCTCTTTCTCTTTCTCTTTTACTTGTTTCAGTCATTTGACTGCGGCCATGCTGGGGCACTGCCTTTAATCGAGCAACTCGACCTCGGTACTTTTTCTTTTGTAAGCCCAGTACTTATTCTATCGGTCTCTTTTGCCGAACCGCTAGGTAACGGGGACATAAACTCACCAGCATCGGTCGTCAAGCAATGCTAGGGGAACAAACACAGACACACACACACGCATATATATATATATATATATATACGACGGGCTTCTTTCAGTTTCCGTCTACCAAATCCACTCACATGGCTTTGGTCGGCCCGAGGCTATAGTAGAAGGCACTTTCCCAAGGTGCCACGCAGTGGGACTGAACCCGGAACCATGTGGTTGCTAAACAAGCTACTTACCACACAGCCACTCCTGCAGAGATTTGGTTCATAAAATAATTGTCGTTGACTACAGACCGGATTGGATGTGTGTGTGTGTGTGTGTGTGTGTGTGTGTGTGTGTGTGTGTGTGTGTGTGTGTGTGTGCGTGTGTGTGTGTGTGTGTGTGTGTGTGTGCATTCTTCAAATAACAATGGTTATAAGCTTACAGCTTGTAAGCATTCACAGTGTATTGGCTAAAGAAACCAGTCATATACTGGGGCATAATAAGGCTATTTTTTATAGCCAATATGCGGTGAACTCTTATAAACTTAAAGATTATGAATATTAGGCGCAGGAGTGGCTGTGTGGTAAGTAGCTTGCTAACCAACCACATGGTTCCGGGTTCTGTCCCACTGCGTGGCACCTTGGGTAAGTGTCTTCTGCTATAGCCCCGGGCCGACCAATGCCTTGTGAGTGGATTTGGTAGACGGAAACTGAAAGAAGCCTGTCGTATATATGTATATATATGTATGTGTGTGTGTTTGTGCGTCTGTGTTTGTTCCCCTAGCATTGCTTGACAACCGATGCTGGTGTGTTTCCGTCCCCGTCACTTAGCGGTTCGGCAAAAGAGACCGATAGAATAAGTACTGGGCTTACAAAAAGAATAAGTCCCGGGGTCGAGTTGCTCGACTAAAGGCGGTGCTCCAGCATGGCCTCAGTCAAATGACTGAAACACGTAAAAGAGTAAAAGAGTATTATCATTTGCAGAATAATCACCTCTCATCGTCTTTTCATGTAACGCTGATATGTATGTGTGTTTGTGTGTATGCTCGTGAATGTGTACGCGCGCGTGGGATTCTACCGATGTATAAGGTTCTGCTACGGTAGAAAAACTAGGCTCTTTCCAATTCAGCCCTCAATGAGATCTTTTGACTTTCCACACTGTCAGATTCATCTGCTAAACCCGTCGTATCGATTTAGCGAATAGTAAAATACAATCCAAAGAAGACGACAAACGCATATTTCATTATCAGTTACAATAGTTTCTGCACGAAATCTGCTTTCAAAGCCAATTCATGAAAACCATACAAGTGGAAATTTCTTTATCATTTGCGGTTTTAAACATTAGTATGACAATTCCTCGACTCCAAACCCTTGCCTTGATTGCTTTTGTCTTTTCTAATTCTCATTCCATCTGTTCCAAGTCACTTTTCGTTTCTTACTCATTAGACTCTGTTTGCAGGTAGAACAGTTTGCTGCCGCGCTCCACAGGCAGCTTTTTCCACATGATTTTTCTATTAGAGCGTGTTCTGAACCCCTCTGGGGCCAGTCTAGGATGTTATTCTCTAAAGCCCTCTCAGGGATTTTCACTTAAATTATAACGCTAATAACATTCTTTTTTCTTTTTTTTTTTTCATTTTACCGTACTCTATACAAATTCATCCAGTCCTTATGAAGAATGCTCAACGCCCACTAAAGGGGGGGGACAGCTTCTGTTTACCATATCCTAGCGTACCTACGAGGTCTGATCAATAAGTATCCGGGCTGACGCAATAGTAACGAAGCTAAAGCACGCAGAGAGAGAGAGAGGTGCCGCTCTGCAAAGATTGACTTTGAATGGTGCCGTTCTAGAGTTTGAGGAAAGTTGGGAAAGAATTTTAGAGGCGTGATGGGATGATGTGGGATCCCTGCATACTAAAGTAGTGTTCGTGGGGGTTCTAAGCTCTGCGAAATAGAGAATGGGCTACCTTTATAATCCGATATTGACATGGACATATCTTGTTAACTTTAGAGGTTTTATGTAGACGTCATACTTTTTAAGGTGTCTGCATTTCATTGTTATGCGTTTTAAGATATTTTCCTCGCTCAGCTGGGATTTTATACACTCACACATTTATTAGTAAACTTTTTATAACTGTCGTTTTAGCAAATGTTATAGAATCGAGAGGTTTATACTCTTGAGTTACATGAGCGGTCGTGAATTAAATTCATATGTTTAAGAGGAATTATTTTCTTTTGAATTTTCTTCAACTAAACATGACATTTAATGTGTTTTGTGCACTAGATGCTTCATTCTGCATTTTGAATGACAATTAAACAGGCTGACTAAGAAATCATACTTGGTAATAAGTTCACTAAGTCTCGGTGACACATCGATGCAATCACCGATGCTAAATTTGATGG
The DNA here is from genome assembly GCF_006345805.1 of Octopus sinensis. NCBI lineage: Eukaryota > Metazoa > Mollusca > Cephalopoda > Octopoda > Octopodidae > Octopus > Octopus sinensis. Next base: position 115,644,296 of record NC_043003.1, read on the forward strand.
AACCGTATGTTTTCTCTCGAGGTTAAACTACCCAAATTACTTTAGCTGAAATACATTCGTTTAATTCCCTGATTCAATCATTCAATGCAATTCAATCACTCTATAATTCTACGCTCTAAATTGGAGGAATCAACTGCGCCGGTCTTCCTGAAACCCATACAAACATTTCCTACATTATTCGTCTAAGACTTTCGCTATTCACAACTCAGCAAATCATGATAAGGATCTAATTTAACCTTGCCAAACATTCACATTAGGAAATCATAATGAACGAACCCGACTCAATCAATGACACTGATTACTTTAGACATTGAGGTTTCTCCTTCTCATATCACATGACCAAGAAGTAATTTGACTTTTGGTGATTAGCGGCATTCATTAATAGCTAGTCTGTTAATGTTGCATAGGATCAACGAGGGAGAGATCATATCTCGGCTGGTAACATTTACGGGAAAAGTCAAACGAAAAGAACATGTTTATGAAATGGTAATTTGTTGTAGTTATGTCATATGAATCATAAGCTCTCCATTTGCATATAAGTTAACTTGCTTTCTGAGGATAAAACTCTAATCCTCATACTAAAATTTCTCTGCGATGCCCTGGTTATGTTTATAGACAACCTAGCTTATTATTTTAGGAAAGCTGAACAATCTTTAATTCTACTAATCCACATTTGTGTTACCAATTTTTAAAGAAGTTGTTGAGTCGATGCCTAACTGTTGTCTGATGGTTGAGACCTTCTACTTCGCCGCAGTAAGCTTCAAGCCATCAGTTTTGTGGCTTATCCAGCGTCTTTCTGCCCTGCTGTCGACGTCTTCACCGTGTTTCTGGCATGAGAGGCTAACGGGTTGTTCGATTTGATTTCAAAATAAACCATGGAAGCAAATTGAATTTAACAACTCAATCATTCTGTAGCCCTACTTCGCATATAAACATGAATTGGCTCTCTTATTTCATTTGCCAAAATCCAAGAAAACTTTTCAGTACAGGGCATTGTAGTTCTGCAAAAGGTGTAAAATTTATGATTTTGCAGGCAATTAAAATTTTGAACAATTAACATAAGATTTATCCGGTCAGTAAGATTCTAAAATTATCAACATCTCCGGAAAACAATTCAAAATTTTCGAGGATCGATTTAAAGCTGCCCAGGTAAATCTAAAAATCGTTTAACTATCGTCAAATTTAAAATCTGCAACGTTTTTCAACTTCGCCGATGTACGATATTTTAAAGGGCAGGATCTTTTGAAAGAAAAAGTTTAAACAGTAGAGCATATTTACAAAACATTTATTATCGTTACTAGCAGTATCGCCCGGCGTTGCTCAGGTTTGTAAGGGAAATAACTATAAAGCATTTTTAGAGAGTTATAGCCAAAAAATAGCAAAAAAATGGAAAAACATTATGGTAAATTTTTTTTTTGAGATTTAAAAAAAGGTGGAGTTGCGTCCCCTAGACAGTTTGTGGTTCGTGTTTCTGATTCTCGACCCCATGTCGAATTTATCGATTTTTTTCAGAACTGGGGGAACTTTTCAAAATTTTCGCTGCGTTAGTTTTGAATTATGACATTGGGCTATGTGTGTGTCAAGTTTCATCAGAATCGGTTGAAAGCCGTGGTCAGGGTGAGGGTACAAGCAAACAGACACACAGAAACACGCACAGACAAACTGCCGTTTATATAGAGAGAGATTAGTGAACTTACCTGTAATCAATAATGAATATTTCACGTGATTTGCTATGGCCAGAGACTGCTGGACATCTAATCAGACATTCTGTACGATTATGTAAGTGACTTATATATTAATTCTATAATTCAGAACCCATTAACAATCCTAGCGTTCTCAATGTAAAGGGTAGTTGTGACTATAGAAAGAAAGTTAAGGCTAACATGACATTTATTTCAATAAATAAAAGCAAATTCTCACCTCAAAATCATAGCAGTACACCTAAAATTGAGACTAATAAACTGTTACATACATTAACCTCTGTGGAGAATTAACTTGGGTAATATTCAGAGCAATAGAGGAAGAGTTAGAAGCCTTTGAATTGCGAATGTCTGCCAGAATGGAAAAGCAGGGTAACAAACGTGGCTATTTTACAAAAGCTGATCACCGAAAACATATTTTCGAGAATAAAGTCCACAAAATTAAGGTTTTTCAGATATACAGTACAAATTACTGCTGAGGTTCATCTCTTCCTAGGAAGAGTTCAAAAGGACGCCAAGAATTTTTGTGGACGAATGGTATCAAAAAAAGGAATCGAAAGAACTTGGTTGATTTTATGCATACCGCACGAGAGAGAGAGAGAGAGAGGGAGAGAGAGGGAGAGAGAGGGAGAGAGACGGAACAAGAAATAGTCGGAAATGGGACACCTGGGCATAAGGAGGATAGCGGAATAGTTACGGACATACATACACACCCATAGGCACATACATACACTGACACACACAGGTATATATATATATATATATATATATATATATATATATATATATATATATATATATATATATATATATATAATATATATATATATAATATATATATATATCTATATATACATATATATATATATATATATATATATATATGTATATATATATATATACATGTGTGTATGAATACCCCTCTCTCTTTCTCTCTCTCTCTCTCTCTCTCTCTCTATATATATATATATATATATACACACATATACATGCATATATATATATATATTTATATATATATATGTGTGTGTGTGTGTGTCTGTATAAATATATCTATATATATATATATAGGTGTAGGTGTAAGAATAAGCAAGTTAGTCAAGTCGATATACACAATATGTTAAACACATTTACTACAAACAATGTACATATGTATACATGTAAAAGAAGTCTCACTTACACATAATGGAAATGATATCAGGAATAATGGGTGTACATATAGATATAGATAGCACCAGAATTTGGTATGGTATTATCCATATATTTCAAAATGGGGTGATTATAATCAAAATAAGCAACAAAGGTATCCAGAGGTAATGCAGTACGATCGTTTCATGCGACTCCATTTAATTGAACAATGCAAGTATTACATCAGTTTTAAAATGTAGAGCAATTCTCAGCTGCATAAAAATATAGAATTTATTTAAATTTAAAAGATTCATTTTTTATAGTTATTCCATTAACCAAAATCACAAAGAGGGTGAGTAGATAGACAAAGAACAAGTCTCATCAACAATATCATAGTAGTAACTGAAATTTTTTCACAGGAAGACACTGCTTATCATTGATTTTACTTTGTTATTTAGATTTACTACTAGGGGAGTAAATCTAAATACAGTCTTATCCAGTCTTATCTATAAATGGGCAGAGACCACCTGAAAGGTCGTGTAGAAATTTCGAATGACTGCATTGTTTCCGTTATCATTTATCGTCTGACTGACGTGCCCTACCCAGGTTACTGATTGACAAGGCTGGAGTGCCTTTTATTTGGATGTTTTAGAAGGGACGCTTTCCAATGATCAGTCTGCTACGAGAGGATTAGGGATGCTGTGGCTTTTGGTGCGATGACCCGCACTCAGGTTGTGCCACCTGCTATGATTTCTAGGTTCCATTTGTGAGGCACGTCTTTCTGCAACTCGTTGCCATGACGGAGTTGCAGCAAAGTCACTTGCACCTGGCACCAGAATGACTTCAGGCTCTCACAGCCATCACCATTCGGGCAGTGGGACAGTGGAAGTTCAGATTTAGAAATATATAGAGGATTAGTGGCAGAGAAAGGCGACGACGTAAGGTATGGACGTTGACGAAAACGAATTGACGAGTCTGTTTCGGAGGTGTTTCCGGTCAAGGACCACGAATAATTTCCCAGATGTTCTCGGCCTGGCAGTGCTACCGAAGATCGGTTCCAGTTCGAGATAAATTCTACAAGCACGGACTTGTCTGAGGTATGCGCAGAGCGACGATCCCGTTCTGCATGCATTCGTTCAGTGTCCGGGCATTACTGATCTGTGGGGTTGTGTCGAACAGCTGCTGTCACGTGTGAGACGGATCCATCTGTCGCCGAATCCGTAGTGAAGATTATCCCTCCGATTTATTTTAACCTAGCAAGTAGGGCAGTCTTGTTTTGCTTGGTGGCAGTGCCGAAAGAGGTTGTCTGGTGGACAAGATTGAAAGGCATGAGGACAGAGAGTTTCTTTTTTGGTAGAGCTCTCATCTACTCTATCAAGTTTCTCTTGAAAACCAACGTAAGAGTGGAGAAGGATGTGCTGTCTTCATGTGAATTTATTGAAATATAGCATGAGTAGATTGTACCGCTCTAAATGTAGACATGTGAGTTGGGGAGAAAGAATTGGAGAGGGCACCTACGCTTGGTTTCAGGGAGATCTTGGACGGTGGGTTTTCTTGATTATCCGTAGAGATCCTACTCTGTCAGGAGTGGCGTATCACTTCTTTTCTGTTCTTTTGTTTTATTTTTACTATTATCTTTATATATAAAAGTAAGGTTGTGTGTCTGTCTCCTACGATTTAGATTCCTAACTACTCCCACATTTTGCGGTGTAGTTTAACCAAAACCGAGTATCTTATAGTCGTGATTCATATCGAGCCCTTCTGGGTATTAGCGCGCGTCTTATAGTCGTGATTTATATCGAGCCCTTCTGGGTATTAGCGCGCGTCTACGAT
>NC_043003.1:115651456-115668956 GCF_006345805.1 Octopus sinensis
AAAAATTTCTATGGCGCAGTAAAGACGAGAGGTGTGGTTGTAGTTAATAAGTTAATGTTCTAGAAAAGCAGCCCTCAAAATTATCCACTTTCACATACCCTTTCAAATCATTGTCGTCTCCATGATTATAGCCATTGATATTATCACCATCACACGCATGAAAAAAGTGTTTATCATTTCCACGATCAAAATCAGCAACACCACGTAAATAATAATAATAATAATAATAATAATAATAATAATAATAATAATAATAATAATAATAATAATAAGGATAGTAGTAGTAGTAGTAGTAGTAGTAGTAGTAGTAGTAGTAGTAGTAGTAGGTAGCTATCCTCGTAATCGACGTGTCTATCGTCAAAAGTACAGAGTCGTTGTTTTATTGATTCTTATTGCGCTGTTTGTTTAAGATTCACAAAATTTCTTAGTCGAATAAACCAGACCAAACATCGAATCTGATTTGTTGCACAAATTATGGGTGTCTTTTCTTTTTTGTTTGGCATATTTGGAATATGTAGCAACTGTGAGATAGAACGGTGGTCGAAAATCAGGAGAAACGTTTTTTTTTTCCTTTTTTTAATTCGGTTAAAGAGATTCATAAAATCCCTTTTGTTTCTTGTGACAGAAAATAGACAAACTTTAGAGACATTCAACGAATATATTTGCTGTTTGAATGAGGAAAAAAAAATGTTTTTGTAGGAAAAATATATCTAAATGAAATATTTGCATTTCAATTCAAAATTTTGTGGTGCGAGTTGTGATGGTGTTGCATTTAGACTTGTGTCGAATGCACATCACTTTGGAGGAGATTCTCGTACCGTAGGGATATTTTCACATAATTGTACGAATAAAATTTGATCAGGGACAAACAAAACAAAGAAATATCTATAATTTGTCGTGTGTGTGTGTCTACCTATCTATCTATGTATTTATCTCTCTCTCTCTATCTATCTATCGATCGATCTATCTATCAATCTCTCTGATTCTCTCTCTCTCTCTCTTTATATATATAGGGATAGTTTACGAAAAAAACAAAAGACGGAGACAGTTGGTGTAGAAAACAAACATATGTATTAGTATAACGCTCAGGAATAGAAAAAAGTCTTTTACGTTTCGAGCCTACGCTCTTCTACAGAAAGGGACACAGATAAAAACAAGGAGAGAAACAAGGTGAGAAAAAATGTGTGTAGTGGATAACGATGTGTGTGTGTGTGTGTGTGTGTGTGTGTGTAGAAACAATTTACGTAATTATACACTTAAGAGATGTCCTTTAACAGGACACCTTACATGCTAGAAGGGGCATTCATTTCCTTAAATCCTTTTGGTATAAATAAAATTGAGTTTGCTTATTTCTTAGTACTTGAACTGTTAGATTTATTTTCACAATGTATCCAATGCAACCCTTAAATAAGTAAATAGTATTTTCCTAAACAACAGATCCACTTATTTCAGTTGGTGACTTACTCACGAATATACCAGCACTACCGCCCCTGAGGGTAATATTATCTGGGAACGCACAAAAGCCCTTTTCAGACGTATTTACTTTAAATTGTTACTATCTCATATTTCCTAAATCTGTTATTATGTAACATGTTTCAAGATTTTAGTATACAAACCTTATGAGTATTTCCTCCTATGTTCTACATACTGTGGTACCGCATTAAGTCCCTATTCGGGGCTACTTTATTTGAATTCTTTCTATCGCTTAACTAATTTCATGTTATTACATAAATGACTTCACAATTTGGGTATTCATAACTTATTGGAAATTCCTAAAAGCAAGGCAATGTCTAAGACAGTTCAATAGTATCTGTAAATGCACAAAAACCGTTTTAAGGGTTACATAGTTTGTACTGTTGTTATTGGATTAGCGAAACAATTATGAGCACGGAACAAAGGGATAACCCCAATTTCCTGGGAATTACCGAGTACGTCAGCTAGTATACATATACATACATACCTACTTATATATATAGAAATGTATATATATATATATATATATATATATATATATATATAATATATATATATATATATTATATATATATAATATATATATATATATATATATACATATATATATATATATATATAGTGGTTGTATATATATATATATATATATATGTATATATATATATATATATATATATATATATATTTATATTATGCTGATGTAAAATTTCTGGTGTAGCCCCGATGAACTGTCTCAAGTTCCACTGCTTATCTGACACAGTAGGTTGACCACGCTTGAGTAGTCCAGATGTTGTCCATTGAACCATTGAAACACCATTGTTTCCTGGTCCCTTGTTCTAAAGGATGTGAGAATCTATCCGCTTGCAGGGGTCACCATCTTGGTGATACGTACGTGGAGAGGCATCGTTGCTCATATCAATCTCCAGATGGCGCTCTGTACTTGACTCTGAGACTACCGCTCCTTTTCGTAAAAATACACACATACACACACATGCACATCAATACACACACACATAACAGTTAATAAATGGAGTAGATAAGATCCGAGCTACATGTTTCATTGCGAGGGGAACCTCGGAAGTGGTAAATATCCTGGTTACTCGTCTCGCCAAAGGTATCTTGATTAAATAAAAGTTTACATTGTTGCAACGAGGTACATGTTAACACATGGGAGATACGATCAGAAGGCGTAAGGAGCACAATAGGAGTGGAGAGAGTTGGAGAGGGAGAAGAGAGCTTTCCAACGCATCTTTCTACTCAAATTCGTTTGTAGCGTGAATAATGAGTTTCGTGTACTCAGTTTTGTCGGTAAGCGGGATACTTTTATTCGACAAGTTTAATTGCATTTTCTCAATTTCCGTGTCTTCCACACAGTTAGAGTTCACTAGGAACATGTAAATATATGAATCAAGGATCGCGGTATGCAAATAAATTTAGCTTAAAGCCATCTTTAGTATATATAACAAACCGAACAGTGAACGGTGCCGATCACTTCCCTGATCCGACACTAATACGGTGACGTTGTTGGCATATGTCGACACACATCTCGCAAGTCCTAGGTCACGCGGGATGCAACTTACCGCTTCCTGTTTGTGTAGTAGTGGCTCGAGAGTCAATACGTACAAGAGACACGAGAGGTGACGACCATGCCGGACCGAGCACATAATGTTGAACGGCTCTGAGAAGTGACCGTTCACTCTCACCACTGAAAAAAATGTTGCTGTGCATTGCAGTGATTCAGCCTTTGAATTCAGGCCCGAAACCAGCTGCTTTGAGGACCGCCGCCAGATATAGATGGTCGATCCTATCGAATGCTTTAGACTGATCTAAAGAAACCCTGTGCCAGTTTCTTTAGCTACTTTTTCAATGATGTATCGCACGAGGTGGAAGTTGCGGTGAATGGATGTTTATGGGATGGCACATATCTGTGCCCTCTCTACCAGGTCCCCAACGACAAGCAATAACCTTGTAGTTAATACCATGGCCAAACTTTTGAACTTTGCATTCAGCAGGGTTATGGGCCTAAAGTTGTCAAACCAATCCCCCTTGTTCGGGTCGTTTGTCAGCAAAGTCACCGCTCCTCGGCTCACAAAGCTACGAACTCTCTTATTCTGTTGCCAGTTACAGTAAACATTTGTCAAGCGTTCACCAATAAACTACATGTGCAAAATCATTTAACACCAGAAATGAACGCACCGGTACCCAACGAAAATAATGACCGTTAAAATAATGGGCCAGATGTTATTCCTCACGTCCTGCAAATAAAATCAAAAAGCATAAAGAGACACTTGAGGAATATATTTGGATCTTTTCGGCTTGAACGGCAGTTTTCTAGCGGTGTCATATGAAATTGTCACCTATAATTATGACCCTAATATCGATCTATTGCATTTCAATCTGTTTTAGGGTTAGGGTTAGGGTCAGTTAGGGTTAGGATTAGGGTTAAGGTATCTTTTTTTCGTCAAAAATGTAAATAAACCCAATCTGTTTCTTAAACGAGGGACATATTCATACGGCACAGAATGTTTTTTCTACCTCAATGGACGTAATTGATTGGTTGAAATTACAGAAATTGAAGAAAAAAACCCAACAAATATCTTACAAACTATAGAATTTTCTCAATAAAGCCAAGAGCAAAAGATGTTTTATAAACACATTCTACTAGTATCCGAAGTTAAAATTTTTTTGCCACCTAGAAATTATGTTAAAAACAGCCGTTCAAACCGAAAAGATCCCACTCGAGGAATATATTTAAATCCTACATGCTTATTGTACAGCAGTACTTGTACTTGTCACTAAAACAGCTGCACCGTTTACTACGCGGCGAAGTGATCGTAGGACATCGCAACATGAAATGTTTTGCTCATGAACCCAACGCACAACCAGGTCTAAGAACTGAAACCACAATCAAGGCTTTGGTTGCTTCAGGAATCTTGAGCGTGAAGCTGAACTTCTGAGACCTCGTCCAAAGCCCGTTGATGGAAATGTTTGTCAGTTCTTTAAAGTAGTGTACCGATCGAATTCTGGTGTCGATATAAATCCTCACATTCGACATCCTGTGTTTATATCAGAAGAAATTATTGATGTAATGGTGTCTGTGCAAAAATTCCTAGGGCGGTATTTCGTGACATAATTTTATGTTCTGAATTGAAGAATCTATCACGTGATATTCGAAGATGAAATAATAACTATCGTTATATAAACCCTGGATCTCTCCATAATTAAGAGTCTCGAATAATGTGGTTTGTGGAGATTTGCTTTCATTTCCTCCACAGCAGGCACTCTATAATTCGATTTCTTTTTATACCATCTCACTCCAGAGCTGCACGAAAAGAAATTTTGTACGTTTCCTTGCGGATATATTTAGAATGTTTTTAGAAGTTTGTGGGTTTGGAAGCTTAGACAGCATTTTGTTTTGATATGTTTTCCATGTTTGGTTCCACCAACCTATCTCTATCCGATTTCCCTCCCCCTCCTCCTCCTACTACTACTACAACTGCACCTAATAATAATAATAATAATAATAATAATAATAATAATAATAATAATAATGATAATAATAATAATAATATGTGTATATATATATTATCATTATCATCATCTTTATTATTATTATTATTATTATTATTATTATTACTATTATTATTATTGTTGTTGTTGTTGTTGTTGTTGTTGTTTGTTTGTATCAGTAATTACAAAAAGAACAGGCTGAACTGCTTCTTTTCAAGGCAGCACTCTCGGTAGTCAGAGGCCACTGTTAGTAGTAAACACATTTGACCTCTAACTGACCCAAAGAGTGCGAAGATCCCTTTGTCTCTATCGCTCACCTCCCTACCAGCTACCGAATCTATTTATGGACCTGTGGCATAGGATCTATTCAACAAACTGCTACCTAACTAGTTCCTCAATCAATGGTAGTGCTGGTGATGGCGATAATGATGAAAATAAAAATAATAATATGCTGCAGCGACTAATACTAAATACCACTAACACTTCAATAATACTACAACTACTACTCTTATGATAGCCCAGGAATCTGAGGCCCAACTACCACCCTGACAACTACACCCACCCACGTTACTGTTGCTGCAACAACTGCTGCTACTACACATGAAAGTAATAATAGCAATGATATTGGTGATGATGATGGTGATGATGATGATGATGATGATGATAATAATAATAATAATAATAATAATAATAATAATAATAATAATAATAATAGTAATAATAATAATAATAATAGTAATAATAATAATAATAATAATGAAAAGAAACGGGTGGAGCCTCGTCTCTCTCCTCATGAGCAGATTAATGATACATCTAGTGATGGTGTCACAATAAAAACACCGGTAATTACGCAACCTGATAATCGCAGCCTCATTTGAGTAACAATGAAAAAAACAAAATATTGTGAATAATGGTGGTGGTAATGAAACTGAAGCCGATGATGGTGACAGTGTTACACCCGGTTGGCTCAGAGATTCTGGTCCGGCTCCAGCCAGTCGATATCCGGAAAGGGACGACCACACACGGCGTAGATGGAGCAAGCAAATTAATGCTGTGGTCATGGAGTGTTACTACCTGAGCAACCCGGTAGATGAACATCGTGCTCAAATTTCGGGTTAACGACTGCGTATGTATGATAGGAGAGAAAAGGGATTGTTTCAATTCACGGAATAGAGACTCAAGATAGGGCAATAGGAAAAAATTGTTGGTTCACAGACGTAGAGCTCGAAGACGGGTCATGGAAAATAGCAGCAGAGATGACAATGAAAATACAGATCTTACTAATGAGAGTAATCTCATAGAACCGGAAAGGAGCAGTGGTAGATTACTTGATAATCTAAGAGAAGACAATTAAAAACTAATGGTGACATGACAGATTAACAAAAGGCAATCTACGACAGAATAAAGGCAAGACTACAGGAGAACGATTGCGCCATTATTTCCAACCTTAGAAAGGTCGATCGATGGAAATTGTACCAAGAAACGAAAAATGTCAATGAAATTCTGAAATACAGAAAGATGCTAATGAAAATCATGATGATGATGATGATGATGATAATAATAATAATAATAATAATAATAATAATAATAATAATAATAATAATAATAATGATAATTATTATTATTATCATTATTGAGTGAGAGAGCAGTTCATGCCATCAAAGTAACACTGGGGTAAAATATACGAAGCCCAATATACCCATCATGACTACCCGTCTGATAAGGGCACACCAGGCACATGCATCACAACCATATGTGCGCGACATGGTGATCTCATATCAAGATAAACAGCACATGACCTTGCAGGTGGGGCCCAGTTAGAATTTTCTTCAGGTTGAGTAGCCCATCCCGCTCAAACGGTCCCTGAATAAGGGTTGTTTAAGGATGTTGAAAGAACCACCCATGTTTCCAGAGGTGAATTATTCAAACCCCAAAGAATCCCTCTCAACACATGGCTATGATGCTCCCCCACTACTTCTGCTCATGATCAGAGATGCACATATCGTCAGCCACTAAGGGACATGCTCAACTGGTTAAGGTCAAACAACTGACAAGCAAATCTGTGGTATTTAGCAGAATATTTGCTGCAGCCCATCTTTTATACCAAGACAAAACAATGTACATGATAACACTTCCAATCAGTTAAGATCAGAAGCCATGAGAGCCATTGCCTGGTACTGCATCAGGGCATTTATTATTATTATTATTATTATTATTATTATTATTATTATTATTATTATTATTATTATTATTATTATGGTATGTTAACTCCTTTATTAGGGTTCATTGCTATATCCAAGTCTTTATCTTGGTTATTTTTCTTCCAGATTTTATATGTATATGTTGTGGTGTTTTCGCTCCATGGGTAGGGCACTGCTGTAAAATAAGCGTGTAGGATACGAAATATATTCCTCACGTGTCCATTTATGCTTTTTAAAAAATTTTATTTGGTTTTGAACGTATAGTTTTTCGTACTTTTTGTGTTACAAGTTTAAAGTTCGTATTTCCAGATAGTTACTCTTGGGTTGAATAATCCAGGTATTATTTAATTTATTGTTATTGTTTTGTGCAGAGATGGTCTGGTTTTGATTGGATCGTAAAATGGCGAGCGTGTTTACACGTGCTGTGCGAGCAATAGAGATGATGCACAGTTAAAATACATAATTTCATTTGGAATATAGACATAAATTTCATTGTGTATTAATTACTCGGATATAGTCAACACTTTGTCAGTTATTTTGCGCTCTATGTGATGTCTTTATTCCCGATGTTTTTGGATAGATTTCGGAGCAGTGTTTGTCACTCTCACATGTTAAACGTCCCCGGTGTTGTTGTTGTTGTGATTATTATTATTATTATTATTATTATTATTATTATTATATTATTATTATTATTATTATTATTATTATTATTATTATGTGGTAGATTATCATAAGCATTTTTATAGTCTATTTAGGCTAGCAACAAGATTTTTGTGCCACTTGTGACAATCTTCCAAGATCATCTTATTGATGAGTAGCTGATCTTTACAAATATAGGACCCACGTTTCTATTAAAAAAACTATAGGTATATTCAGTCAAGACAGATGTTAGCATTTTATACCTTGTAGTTGAGCAAGTTATGGGTTTCAGGTAGGTGTCCAGGCCATGTTTTGGGTTCATTTGTCTCTTCATTTTTTTTTGGAAGTAGGAATGTTACACCATTAACTAGCCAAGACGGAAACATACAAGGTTGTTGCAAAACATTGTTGTAAAGTTCTGTTAACAGTTCATGGCTCTCTGGGAAGGCATTCAACCAGAAGTTAGGTATGTTATCCGTTCCTGGAGACTACCATTTGCTTGACGTTCTGAGAGCCATACTTACATCCTCTACCTTGATATCCCCCGACTTTTGCTATTCCAAGGAGTCTAAGTCAGTACATATTCTTATTTTTCTTCTTTACTACTACTACTACTACTACTACTACTACTACTACTACTACTACTACTACTACTACTACTACTACTACTATTACTACTACTACTTTTACTACTGAAGTTAGAAAAAGAAATATATATTTCAATCACTGGTATCTTAAAATATAGTGAAATGTTTCTCTGTGTAGCCGTGAGGGATACTTAAATTGATTAATGTTTAATTTTTATGTGATATTGAAGATGACAGTTGCAATGAGAATAGATTTACCGCTTCCATTACTAAAACGGACAGAAATCCTGCAATGATAAGCTCAACTATTATGAACCTCTTATGAAATTTGTAATCTGCAACATCCCTTTAAAAACATTAACACATCTTGACATGAATATCAACAAAAAAACATTGAAAATCAAGAATATCAATAACAGAAATAAAGTAAATACGATCGCCAATCAGAACAACCAACAAAGTTATGCAAAATTAGCGTGCAGGAAATATTAAAAAATATGAATCGCTTATCAAAAATCATTGATGCTCCAATATATAAAATCCACAATAAAAAATATATCTTCATAAAACCCCTCATCCAAGCATTTGTATTACCTCCTAGAAATAACAGCCAATATGCACTATGCTCAAACTTTGTGCTCCTTAAAGGAAACAGCAGACTACATTGGAAAATATAATTCTTGATTATTTTTTTCAATTAATATGAATAAGACAACATAATTATGATTAGGAGGCTTTCATAATATCCGTGTTGAGCAGGACACATCAAGAATGTCGAAAAGGAAGACAATACCAGAACAATCGGCAGCAAAATCATCAATGTATTTAGTATACCTTAGGAAGCACTCCGTCGGTTACGACGACGAGGGTTCCGGTTGATCCGATCAACGGAACAGCCTGCTCGTGAAATTAACGTGTAAGTGGCTGAGTACTCCACAGACACGTGTACCCTTAACGTAGTTCTCGGGGATATTCAGCGTGACACAGAGAGTGACAAGGCCGGCCCTTTGAAATACAGGTACAACAGAAACAGGAAGTAAGAGTGAGAGAAAGTTGTGGTGAAAGAGTACAGCAGGGATCACCACCATTCCCTGCAGGAGCCTCGTGGAGCTTTTAGGTGTTTTCGCTCAATAAACAATCACAACGCCCGGTCTGGGAACCGAAACCGCGATCCTATGACCGCTAGTCCGCTGCCCTAACCACTGGGCCATTGCGCCTCCACATTTAGTATACCAATGCTATAAAGGAAACAGCATCGTCTTCTTGAACAGCTGCTAGAAGGTCAAAGGTAACGTAATCATGAACACCGAACCAGAAGCAATGTTAACGAACATTTTTCGCTAATTTCAATAATCCTTATCCAATCAGGATTTCTTTAAAGAATTTTCAAAATCTTGACAACGACCTTTATGAATACCACAGTTGTCACTAGGTGTCATTTGCACTTTGCCATCTGACGTGGCTTGGTCTTTAAGTTACTTAAAAAAAACCAAAAAACTACTCAACAATTAAACGCTATTCTTGATATCGCAGTTTATTCCCATTCGCATCTTGATTCAGCGGACCAAAGGATGCAGCCTTGACATGAAGAATTCCAGCCTTGATTATTCCTGCATATGCTAAGCCAATTAAACTCGGTACCTATATATATGAGCGATGCTTTTGTGTGACGCTTATGGGATTTCAATGAAATATGAAAGGAAAATGTCTTAATGAATATCATTGTGATATTTGTTGATAATCGGGATTAAATTTCATATATTGCAGCTTTACTTTGCAACTGGATATTTCTAGTTTAAACAACATAAAGAGAATCAGAGTATAATATGTTATTATTTTACTCTCTTTTACTCTTTTACTTGTTTCAGTCATTTGACTGCGCCCATGCTGGGGCACCGCCTTTAGTCGAGCAAACAGACCCCAGGACTTATTCATTGTAAGCCTAGTACTTATTCTATCGGGCTCCTTTTACCAAACCTCTAAGTTAAGGGGACTGCATCGGTTGTCAAGCGATGTTGGGGGGACAAACATAGACACACAAACATACACACACACACACACACACACACACATATATATATATACATATATACGACGGGCTTCTTTCAGTTTCCGTCTACGAAATCCACTCACAAGGCTTTGGTCGGCCCGAGGCTATAGTAGAAGATACTTGCCCAAGGTGCCACGCAGTGGGACTGAACCCGGAACCATGTGGTTGGTAAGCAAGCAACTTACCACACAGCCACTCCTTCGCCTAGTTTATTTAATATTATTTCTAAAACAGTTAATGTGTACTTTCAATGTTCTGTAAAATTAGGAAGAGAGTGTAAATTCACAAATTAAAATATGCTCTCAATTTAACCTGGAGGAGAAATTAATCAAGTTTTGTTTGCGATTTTGTTAAACCTTGATGCATTCTATGTAATATTACACAAATACTTCTCATAGAAAAATAGGTAGAAATCAATAGAAAACTTGTTTTAGGGGAAATAAATAGAATTTTGTGTCTCTGTGTTCATTTCCATATTCTTTTCGTTGCACTGAGCAAAATTAGATATTTAAGGGTGGTTATATAGGTATAGATATTCTGGATTCTTTGCATAAAATGTTTACAAACTGTAATGGCTCGTGTTTAGAGGGAGGGAGGGCTTATTGTTAATTGTAATATGACCGAGTATGTGCTAGAGAAACTGAGGAAGGGGTCTGCCGAAGTCCGGCAGCGTATAAATTTAACATTCACCGTCCACACATAAAGTTGTTTCTCCATGTAATCTATGTAAATTTATATCTAAATATTTGCAACTTTTGGCTTACTCTAAGCAACATGACAGGCTATTCGAATTTAATATACATCACCTAGACTCCATTTAGAGTATTGTTCATAACATAAGAAAAAGTATTCTTTGTTTCTAAACGTGGCAGTCTTTATTACGATTAATTTCCCTTCGATATACGACATAAATATAATTTTTTCCCTGTGAGAGTATTGCGATTCGTTGAGTTAAGAAAGTTTAAATGAATGTTTCAAAGTCTCTTTCGGCAACGTTTAAGTTTTATGTCAAGGAGCTTCTATGAATTTCAAAACCTCATAAAGCATTAGCCAATCACTTTTATGTGTGTATTTGCTTATTTGCCAAATAACCTCCGTTGCACCTCTTTCAAAAGTTTAATTCCAGTTGATTATCGGCAGGGGAACACGGAATAACAATCCCTGAATATTTTTTTTCAGCTACATCCTACTCTCTGCTTCGTATTACAACACCGTGTCTTTGTTTTGCACCTGTCTACTTTGTCTGGCTCTTATCCACCTGGACAGGTAAGAGTGAGCTTCATTGTCTCCATTTCATATAACCTGTATATCAAAAAAATGAGCTTCATATTTTAAATCGGTCGGTGGAAATTTGTCGTTTGATACAGACTGTACATGTTCATAGCAGCGGCTTACGCGTGTATGGGCCCGGGAACAGGGGGTGCAGGTGGTGCAAGTTCACCCCCTAGAATTTTTGCGGAGTGCAGAACCAAAATTTGCAGCCCTACTTATTTTCCTCGGGTTTAGAAAACGGTAAATAAAAGGTGATGTGTAAAAAGTAGCTTGAAGCTAGGTTGCTTCTCAAAGAACAAAACACAAAAATAACAAAAAAAGACCTTGTTTGTAAATATATTTGGACCTGGGTTTGCACCCCCTAAGCAGATTACATTCCCGAGCCAGTGTACACGTGTCTAAAAGTTTCGATCCCTTACTGGGTTTATATCGATTAAGATACACACCGATATCTCCTTCATCGTTTAAGTCAATGCCCTAATCACTAAAGACGTTGCATTTTCCTTGTGGTGTGACTGTAATAAATGTATCGCAAGAGAAAAATAGAACATCTCATCAATAATGCTTTCATTCAATACAAATATTTAAGACTGCGAGCAAGCGGGACCGTTAACACGCCGGGCAAAATGCTTGGTTGAATATCATTGGTCTTTACGTTCTGAATTTGCATTCCGTTGAAGTCAATATCGCCTTTGGTCCTTTCGGGGCTGAGAAAATAGGCCGAAGCTGAGCAATTGAACAACACCTACCCATGAAATTGCTGGAATGCGTCAAAATCTGAAACCAATATTACAGATATTGTAAGTTATCAATAGATAAGACCTACATGAAGCAGGGTTGGGATGTTACTCTCTTATTGTTGATTGCAGCAATGATATTAGTAAGCTTTATAATAATTGATAAGATGGACTTTCAAAGGTTTAGAAGCGCAACAATTTAAATGTTTTCACATGTAATTGGTTTCAGGACGTAAGAAAAAAATCTTCGAAATGTATTCATATGATTTATTCTGTTACACTATCATGGGCGCCATCGACAATAAAACGAGAATAAGAGAGACAGAGAGAGAGGGAAGGTGAGAGACAAAGGGAGAAAGAGAAAGGGAGTGAGAGAGAGAGGAAGAGAAAGAGAGAGAAAAGAGGAAATGAAACTGCGTGTTAAGCAGTGATCCATTTCGATATGTTCGTTACACAGTCCTGGCTATGTTGATCGAAAATATCCTTCTGAGATCAGATACACCCATAAAAGATCACACATGTTGAAATAAGATCATTTGAGATTGATTTTCTTCAGTGCTTGGATTAAAGATTTTTGCCTCAACCAGAGTAAACTGGATGAGGCATACACACAGCTCCAGACATACCCAGACAATTTTCATAATTACCAACCAGCAATATTGATTACAACTATATATTTTACAACACAAAATTCCTGGCGAAATCGAAACGCAAGAAAATTGGATTTAAAAAAAAAAAAGGAAAACTGCAGAGAATCGACAACTCATACGAAAATGATCAATGAATAAAAATTAAGTCATTCATATATCAAAATATTCGAATTCTTTTTTTTTTTTATTTGTGGCGTGTCTTATGGTGAGTTGAGATATATTACTACTACTAGTAAATGGTTCAGTTGATGACTTATATAACCTTAGGACTTTCAAAGCTGTCGATATTTTGTAAGTATGTACATATATGTGTGCGTGTCTGTATATCAGAGTGTATGCACGAAAAGGTACTTACACGTAAGATTATATATATATATATATATATATATATATATATATATATATATATAGTACAGTATAGTCACTGTGATCCGTGTGTAGGAGAGGTGCAGCCAGAGGGTAAGTATCCGTAGAGGTAAAGTATCCGTAAAGGTAAAAGTCTTGTGGAGAAAAGTTCGTAGTGGTAGAGAAGATGGGATATATATATATATATATATATATATATACACAAAAATAATATTCGTGTAACATCGTCCGTTTTTCCGTCCTAGTTTCGTATACACTCGATCCTTTTTTCCAAGGAATCTAATGCTCTTAGCTTAGTTTTTCCTTGGGGCTGGCCAGATTGGAGCAATTTCAAGATTAATCAGCCGAAATTGCGAGAATGATCCGGTTCTTGACTGAAAATGAAAGGCTTCGTATGACCGTCCTTGTTTTTTGTATCGTTTATCAAGGTGTTTTGCGTTCTTGTCTCATTTTGTATATATGTATATATATAGCGGCATACGTACACTTTGTTCTCCTATATATATACATAAGCGCACATGTATGTGGTTGCGGAAGTGTCGTCTGTACATAATTTACGTATATATAATAGTTATATAATAATCTAACTGCATTAAATACTTCAATGCACTGCAAAATATAAAAGGCGGCTCTAAAGTCAGGGTATTATATTTATGTACATACATATAGTGTTATGTACATAACGATGGTGGTATACGTCATATAGTAGGATAGTTCTATATTTAATTAATGTTATAAAGTTGCCACAAAAAGGTGAACATTTTTGCAGAGACGTATGTATACTGTGTGCGTGTGTGTGTGGAGGGGGTGGCCTGTAAGGTTGTACAGTTGTATCTAGATGTATATACAAGTAGCACCCTTAGGATAAGGACATTTTTCTTTCATAAGGTTCCTCATTTCTCAGATGTAGCATGTCAGAAGCCATACTGTGATAAGTAATTTCCACTGTTCTTTGGTTTTCTCTCGTATAAATTGTGTATTGTTTTCAAGTTGTTGCTTTTTTCCCACTCCTGCGTCTTTGGTTAATATTTAGAATTTTCTGAATGTCAGCAACACTTTTATTATTTGGCTTCTAGTGGGAATGCTATATGATAGATGCATATAGTTGCGAGGAGAAGACAGTTTTGGATTGCTTTTACGCACATATTTATATTATTTCGGCATGTTCTTGGCATTTACTTGCATTTTCTACTTTCAGATAACTTTTCCTTCCCGGTGTTTCCTTTAACTCGTATGTCTATGAATGTTATGGCTATTTGTATATACGTTTGTGACATCCATACGTAGGTGAAACAACGATAGAACACTAAAAACCCTTTATGCAAAATGACTTCCTAGTCACCTCTGTGATGGATTCAATCCATCAAATCTAGAACGATATAATCAATGTCTGTCTATTTTATAAATTGGATAAATAAATAAACGACCGCAGATTGAAATATTCCGTGTTACGTTGCCCACTTATATTGCGCATTCGAGACCCAAAATGTGGATCCTGCTTTTGTAAAGACTGCAAGAAAATGAATAGGAGTAATTCTTCTTCTTCTTCTTCTTCTTCTTCTTCTTCTTCTTCTTCTTCTTCTTCTTCTTCTTCTTCTTCTTCTTCTTCTTCTTCTTCTTCTTCTTCTTCTTCTTCTTCTTCTTCTTCTTCTCTTCTTCTTCTTCTTCTTCTTCTTCTTCTTCTTCTTCTTCTTCTTCTTCTTCTTCTTCTTCTTCTTCTTCTTCTTCTTCTTCTTCACAACGACCTCGAACCCACAAGTGTCAACAAGACAGAGAGAGAGACAGGCAGAAACAAGGAAAAATGCCACTTGCTTTTGAAAAACTATACAAATACTCTTTTAAAAAATACTTTTCTTTTAATTTTTCAAAATTTAATTATTTTCCATACTTACACTTGAAAAAGCCTCAATTACTGAAACCGGTACTGAATTGTTCTTTATAAAATTATTTTCGCATTTTCTATCTTGTCTGTGGCTTTGTGCTCGCCGGTGAAATATAACTATCGTACTGCATTACCTCTGCATATACTTGTTGGTTATTTTGCTCCTAATCACCATATATATATATATACTTACTTTACTTACTTTTTTACTTTTTTTAATTGTTTCAGTCATTTGACTGCGGCCATGCTGGCACACCGCCTTTAGACGAGCAAATCGACCCCAGGACTTATTCTTTGTAAGCCCAGTACTTATTCTATCGGTCTCTTTTGCCGAACCGCTAAGTTATGTGGACGTAAACACACCAGCATCAGTTGTCAAGTGATGTTGGGGGGACAAACACAGACACACAAACAAACACACACACATATATACATATTCATATAAACGACAGGCTTATTTCAGTTTCTGTCTCCCAAATCCACTCACAAGGCTTTTGTTGGCCCGTGACTATAGTAGAAGACAGTTGCCGAAGGTGCCACGCAGCGGGACTGCACCCTGAACCATGTGGCTCGTAAGCAAGCTACTTACCACACAGCCATAGATGGATAGATACATACATACTTATTACATATGCAAACACACACACACACACACATATATGTTTAGATAGTCACAAACATTTTGGCTTTATCATAGTTTACATTCTTTCAGTGAGGCGTCGCTTTCTTTCGTTTCACACAGTTATTAAACGTTCCTTGTAATTTTCTCCTATATTCTGAAGTATATCCATTTCGTTTGTTACTCGTTGGTAAGTTTGAAATCTTATTCATGTAGGATCTTGAGATAAAACTTGTCAGACAAATGTATAATTCAAATGACTTTCCCGATAACAATTAGCAAAGCTGCTGTTTATCTACACATTCTTTGGGAAATATATAAATACCGTATATTCATAGATTACTTTGAGTGTAATATGATTACAAACAAGAAATGTGGCGATGTTGAAATGCAGACTAATAATGGTATGTTACCTACATTCCCTAAAGAATAAATTATGTCAAATTCACACAGTGAAACAATGTCTAGTGTGAAAATGAAATTTTATTAAATAAAATAATCAAGCAACATTATTTGTCAGTAAGACTCAATTTACAAGTTGATTACTGGTATAATGCATAGATTTAAAATTGACTGGCACATTGAACAAAACAAGAATTAGTGTGAGAAGGTGTGTGTGTGAACGAAATTTCCAATTTGGTTTGACTTTAACTCTACAGTTTAGATGAGAGTTCCATATTGCACGATATATTTTATAAAATTCAAACACTGTGTCGATTAATGTTGATAGTAACCATATGGCTTGTACTTACTTTGATTTGATGAATATGTATCTGCCAAAATCATAGAGACTATCACTTTCCTTTCTCTCTCTCTCATTCGCCCTCTCTCTCTCTCTCATTCGCCCTCTCTCTCTCTCTCTCTCTCTCAATCCTCTGCACATCTGATCTATAAGTACCATTTGGAAACTGGAGGCAAAAACTGTTTGCTTTGCAGCAAAATTTGAAACGATTCTTCCTGTAGTTGCTCTTGTTGTGATTGCTCGGTGTTGGAGGTGCTTCATTTCCGCTGGTAAAAGATTTGTTGTTTTTTATTGGAAATATCCTTGAATTTGTTTCCAAAGGCTTAGACGTTTCATTCAATAAGGACTCCTAAATTGTTTTATGAAGTGAGTGTGATTGAATCTAATTCATACAAGGCACATCTGTAACAAGAAGGAAGTTCACGAAATCGTAAAATTTTAAGGTTTTATATCATGGTTAAATAAAGAATCACGGCAGCTGTATTATATGCAGTGCCAGATAAGGGAATAAATCCTCAGGTCGAGACATTGAATGGTAGCTATTCCTCTTGCCACACCTCAATCATTAGCGAATTGTTTGCCATGCTAAGTAGTGGTAGGAGACATATTATATGCAGTGCCAGATAAGGGAATAAATCCTCAGGTCGAGGCATTGAATGGTAGCTATTCCTCTTGCCACACCTCAATCATTAGCGAATTGTTTGCCATGCTTAGTAGTGGTAGGAGACAGACAAATACGAGAAATCAACGACAAGAACAACACTAGCAACAA
>NC_043003.1:115673956-115706456 GCF_006345805.1 Octopus sinensis
GAAAGCTGGAGAACCTCCTATAAATAATTTGGAAGTGTTGATGAGAAAATCATAAAGTCCGTCGTTGAAGAACTTGATTACCTGCTCTTTCCACTTCCTGATGTCCCATATATCGACATTCTGTGCTATCTAATTCCTTCAGATACCCTGTTCGTTTCATTATGTTTACCCTATGGAGGGAGTTTTCAGCTAATCAACTACTAGCTTGATTGCATTTGTTCTCTTGTATCCTTATTTTTCTCCTTGAGATGCCCGCACCAAAATACTTTGCTGTCTATCAACTGTTGTATCACATTTGGTTTTGTTCCCCACTGTAGCAATAATTCTTCATCCCTAACAAAATTAAATGGAAATCTGAGATTGATGCTGCTGTCATACTGCCAGATATGGCTGAAACAGTGAGGCAAACCAAGTTATCTGCGAAGGGGGCTATTCAAGCTTCACCCTACGACTCTCATGGGAAATGAGGATCCTTTTCACTTAAATCTAACCCTACAAAATTTATTGTAGTCTAGGGATGTCTACAGACCTCAGCCAACGCCCAGCTCTCTTTCCAGATTTGCTCTTGTCGATTTGACTGAGTCACAGTCTTCGAAGAAATTCTGAAGAAATTCTGTATACTTGTCACTGAATTCTGTGTGGTAGGCGGAATCGAATCTGTCTCCCCCTTGGAGCAGGATTGTTGGTGACTTCTCTTGAAAATCATGCTATGGGGCTTTGCAGCTCTTTTACGTAATGAGAAACACAGTACTCATGATGTTAGAGTTTAAGCTGTCTAAGTGACATCGAACCGTAGGCATTGCAAGTTCAAATCACAGTGTTACCAAATCATATTTCTATCATGTTTTCTTGAGCTCTATAAGCACGTGTGTGTGTGTTTCCAGCAAGTAAGGACAATTGGTGTGCATTCTCTCTGTAGCGAGATGTCAATTGCTGTGGTACTCTACAAAGTTTAATGAGTATCTGGGACATATTACAGAAAAAAATATTGCTCTCTAACCTGCATAAGGAGATGACAGACAATTCGTCCATATTCTCGGATGTTTCCTGTTTGGGTAAATATAACCCCTCAGCATTACCCCGTCATTTGGCAACCTTCCTTCCGAAAATCACCTTCACGGACTACACGACATTCTCTCAAGAAGAGAGAATTATTCCAATCAAGTTATCATTTCGCGCGAAAGTGTATATGCACCTCTGCATCTTTAGTGAAGTGCAGTGACATCTGTTTCCTCACTCTGATATAAATTAGTAAATATAAATAAAATCATCAACTTTGTAATATCGGTAACCAATGTAAAATTAATTGCTGCGTAAATGCATATAATATTGATCTGATATTGGATTCTTATATCAGCAGAAATCATATAGTTGTAACAGTTGGGTATAGTTATTTTTTACATGTAACAATATCCAATATCAGTCATTTCTATTATGGCGTATCAATATTTCAATGTACCCTGCATGGAGAGCGTAGATTGCAGCTATCTGCAACATGCATTAACAAGACAAAAGTGAAATATTGCGTGTTTGAATAATGTTCTGATAAAAAAGAAAAAAGAGAAAAGACAAACATTTCGAGCAATTTTCCTCTGGCACAGATATTCACTACCCTCCGACTCAGATACTTTCATCGGCATTTCACAGATTTATCCTGTTTCTTCTGGTACTTCTGATAAATTGGCGAATGTGCGTTTGAAGTCTTCTTCCATATATTTCAGTTAACTGTCTGCTAAGGAAAGGCGAATACCAAATGGAAAAGATACATTACAAATGTATTGCTATCCGTTGGACAGTGTATTGCAGTAGTCTTATAGTATAGGAACTCTTTACACTTTGCTTAAATTACCATTTCCTGCGCCAGAGTGATATGTGCCATCGGCAATTCTCACCGCCCTCACGACTCTATTTTTATTCATAATCTTATCTGTTTAAATAACAGTCGTTTACGAAAGGTACAGCAACGCTCGCCTTACTACGTATATTTATATGCATTTTGATGGCCATTTCATTTTAATCATTCCTGGGTTTACGAGACCTTGTTGCTGTTACTGCTAATTGATCTATCCCATCCATGCCTACAACCAGTGATTCCAGATGGTGATGACGAATTAGTCATGTCAGAAGATGAGTAATGTAATAAAATGCTTAAAGCTACTGAGTAAGATGCCTTAGAAAAGATCAGGACGTTGTTGGAAGGAAAAAACTTATTTCAGTTTGGGATGAACATAAGTTATAATATAAAGGAAAATTATTTTCTCTAATTTTTTATGGACATCAAATTGGTGTTCAGCAATGATATCGTATGTTTTTTAAAGCTACGTATCTGCAACAAGAATGAATAAACATACAGTAAAAATAGTTATATTTTCATTAAAATCAATAGACGTTAACGTAATGCAAATTATAGTTTAGTAAAATTTTGGTGCAACCTATAATTAACGAATAAGGCATGAAATGATTGTTTATTATTTAGGGTACTCCATATACTAACATCAATTCTGGTACAGACTTTGTATCGAAATAGCAGATCATTTATTAGTTATAAGTGATGCATCAAACATAAATGTTTTGGAAAAGCAAACTAATTATAACCGAGAATATACCAAATAATTGCACCAATAAATGTTCAATTGGCCTCAGTAACTTATAATTCAATTAGTAGAGCCAGTTAGGATGTCTATTGTTTAGCAATATGCATTAATTTGATGGAAACTCGCAACATTTAGTTTAAATTTGAAACTAGATTACACACTGAATATTTGTTCAAGCATTTAACAGGTTAAGAACTCAATGATTTAAATAAGACTGGAATTTGATCTCCTATTGTTTTGTGTCAAATTACTGAAAAGTTTTGGATTAAAATGCTTCTAAGAAATTGCTAATTTTTAAAATTCCAGTTGGAAAATTTAGTCCGGATCAATACTTTTACTAATTATGTATATGTTGCGACTTGCTGTACAGGCGATAATCCCGTAACCCGCCTCAATAGAAAAGTATTGTTGGAGAGGCTGGGAATACTACAGAAATATTATAACGGGTAATGAAGTTATATTCACATTTGAATATCTCTCTCTATATAAACGGCAGTTTGTCTGTGTGTGTTTCTGTGTGTCTGTTTGGTTGTACCCTCACCCTGACCACGGCTTTCAACCGATTCTGATGAAACTTGACACACACATAGCCCAATGTCATAATTCAAAACTAACGCAGCGAAAATTTTGAAAAGTTCCCCCAGTTCTGAAAAAAATCGATAAATTCACATGGGGTCGAGAATCAGAAACACAAACCACAGACTGTCTAGGAGACGCAACTCGACCTTTTTTAACTCTCAAAAAAAATTTACCATCATTTTTTCCCCATTTTTTTGCTATTTTTTGGCTATAACTCTCTAAAAATGCTTTATAGTTATTTCCCTTACAAACCTGAGCAACGCCGGGCGATACTGCTAGTTTGTCAATAAACAAAGGTAGTATTAGTTATGAAACGAGCGAGTGAAAGAAAGACAAAAGACAAATATTAGGCGTGCTTAATGGAAATAACCAATTTAATATTACGCTAGTTTATTTTTTCTGGCGATTTTGTTTTTCATAATTTAAGTATGTTATATGAGATTTAGCACGCAAATGGTAACGCGAAAGAGTTATATATCTGAACTTTTGTAGTATTATTTGAATAAGTGAATAATCATTCATTTCTGTCAAAATTGAGTAAAATGGGTGAGTATCGTTGAGATGAGGAAACCAAACGAGTAAACTTACTGTGGAGTTTATCAAAACATCTTCACTTATTTCACTTCTTCGTTTTTATTATTCTACTGCATACTACAGCCTAATAACGAAACGGTTTACTTCATTGTAGCAGGAAAATAGGCAAAAAGATTGGTAATATCAAAATTACGCAAAATGTGTTAGTCTGTTTAGTTTCAAGAATACGGTGGGCAGCACATATGGGGAAGTCCAACCTGTCAATGAAAATTGTTTTCTGATAAGACTGTATTATCAATAGAAATCAGTTTATTATCATGTCCTTAGTGTCTCATTAAAATCTAATTCACTGACATATTCGGGGGAAGCAGAAAGAAGAGTGCATGGATAATATCTATAGCCTTGCTCCATCAACAGAATTACAGGAAGAACTCCGATGTAAATTTGTTGTAAATATTATTGCAGTTTTGATTGCCTTTCAAAATTGAAAAAAGATCATAAAATGCCAACTAGAATCAAATACCAATTAATTCTAGGTGTGTGTCTGTGTGGGGCACACTTAGCATTAGAGATGTTGGTAGGTGTTTTGAGTTCTGAACATGGTGTAGGATGCATTATCCTTTCCAGTAATGAGGTAGATCGGAGAAAGATTAAACTATTTTTTTTTTCAAATGTAACAAGAACCTTTACAATTTTAAAATTAAAAGATTAATAGAAGCATTTTGAGCGAGGCTTCATTGCATTCCTAATGTTTGAGATGTTGTTTTAAAATTAGATGATATTAGTTATCCCCTATTTGAAGACGAGGACTTTCTAATTTAAGAAGTGACACCAATTATAGCACAGCTTACGTATCAATTAGACATTATGAATTTTATGCAAAATGTTAATCGTTATCGTCATGATAAACATGATCTAGAATTTGTTCTTTAAATCAATAATAATCTCATTATCCTCAAGCAGTTAATCTTCATCTTCCTTATGTAGACTTAGGCGCACTCGCAATGAGCGACACTTGGGGCAAACAAAGAACTCCAGCAAGTCTGCTTTTGCACTTCGAACTTTTTCCATAGCTTCAGTTTTCTCACCTGAAGAACAATCACTTGCATTTAGAAAACAAACTGTAAATGGAGCAGTCACCCATGACTGCTAGCTGCGATTCATGAAGTATAGTGTTCCCGGCCTTCAGTCACGGACACCTGTTCGTTAGTCTTTTGTGACTCTTCTACATTTGCTGTTGACCGTTGCCGCTCTTCCTACCCTAGTTTTTTTGGCGCAAATACTGCCACCTAATATGCTTCATCCTGCCAGCTGTGACGGGGCATCGGACTGAGTAACTTGACGTTAGTACATGTGAGGCGGCGACGCTCACCAAAGTATTTCTACGCAGTTATATAACACAGCTCTTTGAAGATGGTTCTCATGGAAGTTTTGACTAGCTGTGGTGAGGATGATTACGAGAGTGAGGAAGATTATGGTTACACTAGGAGTACAAGTAGCAACTGTAATAGTAAGTATAATAATGGTAATATTACTTTCAAATTTTGACACGCGGCCAGTAATATGTGTGGAGGGACAAGCCGATAACATCGACACCCACTGCCTCTTTGTTGGTATTTTATCGACCCCGAAATGATGAAAGTCGATTCTGGGGGCGTATGAACTCATAACGTAAAGACGGACGAAATACTCTTAAGCATTTTGCCTGGCGAGCTCACGATTGTACCAGCTTGCTGCCGATCTAATAATTATAATATTAGTCGTAGTAATAGTAATAATGCTAAAACTACTACTAGAAACAATAAAGATTTCTTTAACAACGAAGTTTTTACAAAAGAGACCACGAAAGTACACTTAGGTTCAGTGTAATACAATGATGGAAGAATTCACCACGTGTAGTTGAGGGTAAAAGAAAACGTTGAACGACAGTAAGTACGTCCAAAATTTATAAAGCAGTGACATACATACATAGATACTTGTAGCACACATATATATACGTGTAGAGTGAAAATAAATCACACTATTTAATGTGACAGACTACACTGCAAAAAAAAAAAATCACTGATTTCATTTCTGTTTACAAACTTTCTCCGTGTCTACACTAAACATACGCACAAATCCTTTTATGTATACACACGCAATATTTAAGAAAAAGAGGAATATACACAAAAAAGAACGAAACATGTGTATATACACACACAATATTTAAGAACAAAAGGAATATACACAAAAAAGAACGAATCAAAAACAAATATTTTACTTTTATCGTATTGTTGTTTACATTTTCTGTCTCTACGGATGACCAGAAGCAACAAAATCGCCATAGCGGAGTGCGATAAGACTGGTCGCTGCTCCAAAATAGAACACTGCCCAGAAAATCACACCTGCCACATCTGTACGGAACCCGAAAATACGTTCCGTAATCGCTGGGTTGAATGTGGGACATGCCTCATCTCTGTCTGCCTCCAATGTGCCACGGACTTTCAGAAGATCCCAGGCCAAAAAAAGAGCCATTATAATGCTATGATGGATAGACTCTGGAAGATGGTTCAGCTTAAATCTTGGACTTTTCAGTGTCAGGCCTGCGTGCCTCCACTGCCGACGATTGTGTCTCCCCCTGCCACTCCCGTGGGGAAGGCGTAACAGCAACAGCAGCAACAACAAAATCAACCACAACTAGAGCAGCAGCAGCAGCAGCAACAACGACAACAGCAGCAACAACAAAACCAACCACAACCAGAGCAGCAGCAACAACAACAACATCAACAACAACAGCAGCAACAACAAAATCAACCACAACCAGAGCAGCAGCAGCAACAACAACAACACCAATTGACCAGTGCGGTTCTTGCAGAACTGCAACAATCGATCTGTGCTTTAAGAGGGGAAGTAGCAGGAATAAAAGCAAGCATTCAGGTTGGACTCCACAATGAGGGGTCTTATCGGAATGCTCTGCTAAAGAACCTCCCTGTACCTGTACCTGTACCTCTTGTCGCATCTAAGACCGCGGATTCTGCTACCCATGAAGTTATTGCCATTGGGGTGCCAGAAGACATGGCTGATCTTCAGGCATTTGCTGCCAACTCAGCCAAAGACCTAGGCTGCGTTCCCCCAACGGGTGCTCTCTGCCTTGGACGACCTGGCCCAAAACCCAGGCTCATCAAGCTGTCTTTTTCGGACCACGCTGAGGCAACCTCTTACCATCTGGCCTCAGTTAAAGCTGGACGTGAAAATCGGACCACCTTCCGAACACGCCCAGGCTTACCGTCCGATGTACGTCAGAAGCTACGTGTAGCGTCTTCCCTGAACAGGAACTCAGCTCTACAAGAAAGCTTCAGTCTTCGGGAAGATGGACAAATCTGGAGATTTGTTAAGACTGCTGAAACGTGGAAGAGAGATACCAGCTGGTCTGAGTGCTCTCTACCCACAATAACTAACACTGAAAAAAAATCTAAAAAGACTACAGCAACTCAGGGAAACTAAGCCAGAACAACCTGCCATCCTCTACACACCATTATAAACTGCGAGCAGGGTACAAATTGTTGTCCTTAAATGCTCGCAGTTTATGCAACAAAATACATTTGTTCAACGCCTACGTCAGAAGTATTGACCCTGACTTCATCACTGTCACGGAAACATGGGCGCATTCCTTACTCTGTGATGGGGTTTTCAACATTACGGGGTACAACCTCTTCCGTAAGGACCGCATTTACCGCCGTGGTGGTGGTGTGATGGTCTACGTTCGTTCAAATTTTTCGGTAATTCCTTGTTCCGATTTGAACGAATCACAAGAAGTTTTTTTCTGTGACGTACGTATGATCATGTCAACACTCCTGGTTGGCGTTGTTTATCGTCCCCCAAATTACCATCAGGACACACAGATCTGCAATATCCTCCGAGCTGCTGCCAGGAAAACAGCCACTTATGTTTTTATTGCAGGCGATTTCAATCATCCTGAGATCAATTGGGAAACCTTCCATTTGCCACAGAGTGCAAACGATTTTGTTGAGCTTGTACTGGACTCAAACTGGTCACAAGTAGTCACCTCTCCAACAAGAGGGGACAACACCTTGGACCTGCTCTTCACCACAACTCCTGAAGTGGTTATCAATTGCACTACGGAGGAACCTCTAGGTGACTCTGATCATGCTATGATCATCGCCAATCTGGCTCTTGCGGGCAACAAAAACCTGAACCATCTCCAATCTGATTCCTTCGATTGGAAGAGAGCAGATTGGAACCTGTACCACACTGAACTACAGCACCCAAACTGGCGTGAATTCTACAACTCTGGAGATGTGAATACTATACTCCAGAGTATCCTGGACTCAATATGGGCAGCATGTGCAGCATCAGTGCCACGTAAACAGAAAAAGAAGAACCGCCCCAAAAGGGCAATTTGGGAAACTTCAGCGGTCCGACTTGCCAGGAAGGAACGTCGGACTGCTGAACGGGAATACAAGTTGCATAAAACAGACACCAACAGGAAGAAGCGGAATAAATCTTCCAACCATCTCAAGCAAGTGACAAAAAAAGCAGTGCTTGAATTTGAACAGTGCATAGCAGCCAATCCTGACAGCAAGGTTTTCTGGAAATATGTACATTCAAAGCAGAGACCTCACTCTCCAGTGGGCCTTCTTCGCAACCCTCACACAAACCAGATCACTGACGACCCCAAGGAATGCGCAGAACTCATTGCCGAGTGCTATGCAAACATATTCACTGTTGAAAGTCAAAATGTACCATCTTCACCATCACTAACAGCAAATTCCATAACAACTATGGAATTTACACCTGCAATGCTGCGACGTCACCTTCAAAATAAGCGCAACTATTCCTCCCCTGGTCTCGATGGAGTTACATACCTGCTTCTCAAACGTGGCAGGTACTTCCTTTTACACCAGCTTTCTATTTTCTTCCAGTACTGTCTCAACAATGGTGCTACTCCGGAGCAGTGGAAAACTGCCAGTGTCATTCCTCTGTTCAAAAAGGGCGACCGCACATCACCTGTCAACTATCGCCCAGTCAGTCTCACTAGCTGTATTGCAAAACTGATGGAATAGTGTGTCAGAGAAACACTCTGGAACTTCTGGAGCTCTCACAGTCTCATCCGACCCTCACAATATGGATTTGTCCCTAACTGCAGCTGCAGTGATCAGCTTGTCGAGTTCCTTGAGGACATTACTCAGATCACTGACAGTGACTCATGGGTGGATGTTGTCTCCCTTGACTTTGCTAAGGCTTTCAACTCTGTGCCACACAAAAGGCTTATGGTGAAACTCTCTGCAATGGGTGTGAGGGATGACCTTTTTAACTGGTTGAAATCCTTCATCCTCAGCCGAAAGGAGGTAGTCACAGTTCTAGGACAGCACTCTACACCATATGAGATGTCATCGGGTGTACCACAGGGATCTGTCCTTGGTCCCCTCTTGTTTGTGGCATACATTAATGACATAGATGCCAGTTTAAAGAATGCCACAGTATTGAAATATGCAGACGACATCAAGCTGTACCTTGAAATCAAGAGGACAGATCCTGTTGTCTACAGCTCTTTCCTGCAATCAGACCTAGACACAATGCAGCAATGGATC
This sequence comes from Octopus sinensis, assembly GCF_006345805.1. Lineage (NCBI taxonomy): Eukaryota > Metazoa > Mollusca > Cephalopoda > Octopoda > Octopodidae > Octopus > Octopus sinensis. Next base: position 115,683,255 of record NC_043003.1, read on the forward strand.
ACAGACTGGCAACTGAAACTGGCTGTGGACAAGTGTACCACCATGCATTTTGGGAGAAAAAACCCTGCGTCCACATACTCCCTCCACAACACTGATATCAAGAAATCTTCTTGCGAGCGTGACCTAGGCATCACTGTCAGCAGTGACTTGCGTTGGACAAAGCATATCTCTAAAATTGTCAAGAAGGCCGAGGGTGTCTTGGCATCACTCAGCAAGACTTTTGTTAGCCACTCTCCAGCCATCTATTTAAAACTGTATACAGCTATGGTACGACCACACTTGGAATTCGCATCATCAGTTTGGAACCCCTATCTTGCTCAGAACATTGACCTCCTGGAATCTGTCCAGAGACGTGCAACCAAACGCATACCCTCCATCAGACACCTACCATATTCTGAGCAACCTTGTTTCCCTGGGCATGGATTCACTGAAGCTCCAGCGTCTGGCGACGGACTTGGTAATCACCCACAAAGTTATCAACCAGCTCACCAACAACAACACTGAACACCTTTTTGATCTCCATGTGTCTAACACACGTGGACATGCCTACAAAGTCAGAAAACAACACAGCTCCCATCACTTTCGGAAACATTTTTTCACGCTCAGAGTTGCTGAAGCATGGAATAAACTGCCTGCGTCAGTTGTTGACTGCCATGACACTGCATCCTTTAAGGCCCTCATGCTTTCCGAAATCCGCCGAAACTACACCTGATTATATATACACTTTAGATGAGTTGTAGTGCACCTGAGCACTGTACACAATTATAATTATTATATTATTATTATTTTAAACAATTAGCACGTCGGGCGAAATGCTTAGCGGTATTTCGTCTGCCGTTACGTTGTGAGTTCAAATTCCGACGAGGTCGACTTTGCCTTTCATCCTTTCGGGGTCGATAAATTAAGTACCAATTGCGCACTGGGGTCGATGTAATCGACTTAATACCTATGTCTGTCCTTGTTTGTCCCCTCTATGTTTAGCCCCTTGTGGGTAATAAAAAATAGGTATATAAACAATTAAGAAAAACAAAAATAAATGAGATAAATGACTACCCAAAAGGAAATTTAGAATCGAAAAGCGGCGCATGAAACCCCGAAATGAAAATAATTGCGCAGACAGCTAGAGCAAATGTCCTCTCCTTCTCCTGCAAAACAAGAGAAGAAACGTCCACTCTGACAACGATCACCTTTGTCATCCACACTCATTTTCTTTTTCAAGCAAAGTATGAAAATGTTGACGGGACTTGGCCCCCAAAATAATGTCCTCTTTCAGGCTGGTCCACCACACAAAGTGTTTTGCTAAAACAACCGAACCGATACACAAACATGATCAACTAGCATTCTCGGTTGGTTGAACACGTCCGTTCCAGAGAAAATGCAAGAGTAGACAATCTAGTTCAGTGAATGGCAAACTCAAACGAGGCAGGAATCTGAGGTGGTGATATATGAAGGGGGTTGTGTGATCGTTCTTGTCTCCTCTCTGGCCTTCTATGGACATCTTTCGCTCGGTTCATTTTTGGGGTTATATACGTTCGTCACCTTCTCCTAGTTCTTCACTTGTAGATCAATGTCAAATATGATGATATGATATACTATTCAATGCACAACAACCGGGAGAGGAATCTATGTGCATGAAAATATGTAACATAGGACCTCTTCAAGTCTCATCTGTATCAAGTCCTGCATTAATTAGAAAACTGGGATTTTTCGGTTTCAACGGCAGTTTTTAACATAATTTCTAGGTAACTAAAAACATGTAAACTTCGTATACTGGTAGAATAACTTTATAAAACATCTTATTCTCTTGGCTTTATTGAGAAAATTCTATAGTTTGTAAGATATTTGTTGTTGTTTTTTCTTCAATTTCTGTAATTTCAACCATTCACTGGCGTCTATTGAGGTAAACAACATTCTGTGCCGTGTGAATATGTTCCTCTTTTAAAAAGAGATTGGGTTTATTTACATTTGTGTAACCCTAACCCTAACACTAAAACAGATTGAAATGCAATAGATTGATACTAGGGTCGTAATTATGGGTGACAATTTCATATGACACCGCTAGAGAAAACTGCTGTTCAAACCGAAAAGATCCGACAACTGTCATCTATACCAGTGACATAATTGTTATAGCGTAACCCATGGTATTAATAGACTGGAATGATATATGGAATGATATAAGGCGGCGAGCTGGCAGAAACGTTAGCACGCCGGGCGAAATGCTTAGCGGTATTTCGTCTGCGTTACGTTGTGAGTTCAAATTACGACGAGGTCGACTTTGCCTTTCATCCTTTCGGGGTCGATAAATCAAGTACCAGTTACGCACTGGGGTCGATGTAATCGACTTAATACCTATGTCTGTCCTTGTTTGTCCCCTCTGTGTTTAGCCCCTTGTGGGTAATAAAGAAATAGATATATGGTTAGGTTCAGCAGAACACAAGATATTTTCTAAATATTCACCGTTCTGTATAGCAATCATGACATAACTTTCAACCTGTGGAAGCAGTTTAGTTTGTTACAACTAATCAAGTGACAATGAGTAGATATAAAGTAGATGTTAACTATGTCCACTAATTATACTAGAATACGACAGTCATGTCGCTTTGAAGATAATGGATGTGTTAATCGCTCTTCAAATATCATTGATGCAAGAAAATTTCACACCAAAATAAATTTATTTTAAAAATATTTGTTTAAACATAATTTGACAAGAAAGTGAGTCGTGTGTGTAGTGCGAACTCCAATGAAAGCATAACTTTACGTAGAAACTGTTCGACTGCAAGTAATAGCACCAGATTTAATGAACATTATAACAACTCAATGTTGCCTTGGTGAACTCCGAATTGGTGAACGCTATTTATGATACTCTATTTATTATACTCGAAGAGGTATCCATGTTTTTTTAACTTATATCTCAGAATCTGGAAGAAATTAAATGTCCCAATAATTTAGCGGTTATTTACCGGCCCTGATAAAGTATAGACAAAAATCATTTTGAAATTCTACTCCATAACCAATTATGTGGTTCTCGTTAATATGGGTCTGTGTTACAAAAATGCAAAGTGGGAGTACAATAGTTTCATTTCAAACATAATGCCAGATAATATGAAAGAAACCACGCGTGCTTTCCATTGTATTCCATTAATGACAACAACGTAGGAATTATTGATCCAATATTATCAAATGACAAAAGCGTTGTGGATAAACCAAGTGGAAATGTAAATAGTTGCACCGGCTTAAGTATTGAATCAAAATGTGATAGCAGAGCATAATTTGTTATACATACACGTACACACACACACACACACACACACACACACACACAGCACACATATATATTAATGAATTTATATGCTGCAGATTGCAGAAAACGACGTTTAATATTGACTCAATAAACAGTACCGAGCTGAGAGAATTGTACGTACGCGGGGAAAATTGGTTAGTTACATTTTCGTTCGTCTTCACGTTGTGACTGATAATTCTGTCGTGGTGGATTTTGCTTTCCATCCTGTCGCGATGAATAAAATAGATACCAGTCGAACACTACAGTTGATGCAAACGATTTAACCACCGGCCATCAAATTCCAGGCCTTGTGCTAAAATTCGGATTTAGTATTGATTCAATATGAATGGTAAAATGATACGATGGTTTTCAACGTATACCATATACTTTACAGTTTCAAGTATCTATCCTTCTAAATCCTGGTTCCCCAAGGACATATATTTTATTGTCTACGGAAGAATGAAACACAGACGCACGCACACACTGACATACGCCGAAATATAATAAAGCATATATATATATATATATATATATATATATATATATATATATATATCTGTAGCATAATATGTGATAATTATTCGGTTGCCATAATAAAACTCCGAGTGTCTGACGTCGAGTAGAAATCTGCTCCGGCATCTCGTCAGTTATCAAGGCACTCAAACAATGCTATGAAAATGGCCATATATATATACACATGTAGACACACACACACACATATATATATATATATATATATATATAATATATATATATATATATATATATAGAGAGAGAGAGAGAGAGAGAGACACAGAGAGAGAGACAGAGAGAGATAAAGAGAGAGAGGAGAGAGAGTGAGGAGAGAGATATGAGAGTGAGAGCGAGAGACTTGTACATATAATTCCAAAGCTACGAACAAATGGGAGCATCTAAAAATACATTTAATAGAACTCTATGTAAATAACAAACTGTTTTCTGCGTCTACTTTCTGGTGATTTAGTTTATTGCAAGATATTGGGCTGTCCGGGAAGTTCGTGTCAATTTTTAAAGGAAAGACAAAGGTCAACAGATACTTGTCATTATATTTTTAATCAACCAAATATAAACCATTTTGTTGCACAACGCGTCTCCATCTTTCCTTTAACTTGAAAATACCCTCTTCCCAGAAGTGAGGTGGTTTCATGGCAAAGAATTCATCTAGGTATCTTTTTATGTCATCCAAGGAATTGAAACTTTTGCCATTAAGACTATTCTGCAGAGACCTGAATAAGTGGAAATTCGAAGGAACAATATCTGGTGAATATGGAGGGTGGGGTAACACATCCCAGCCGAGCTGCAGCATTTATTGTCTGGTTCCCATAGAAACGTGCGATCTTGCATTATCATGTTGGAAAACAACACCCTACCTGTTTGCCAATTCTGGACGTCTCTCTTGAATTGTTGCTTTTAACTCGTCCAGTCGTGTGCAATATTTCTCAGAATTAATTGTCTGGTTACTTGGGAGAAGCTCATAGTACAGAATTCCTTTCCACAGACACAAAGCAAGACTTTTTTAGAGCGAAGACCCGCTTTTGGGTTGGCTAGGGTAGCTCATATCGCTTATTCCTGGATCGCTTTCTCTGAGTATTTCGGTAGATAATCCATTTCTCATTAACTGTCAAAATTTGCTTTAAAAAAGGCGCGTTTTCATTCCGTTTAAAAAGCGAATCATAAATGGAAATGCGATCCAAAAGTTTCTTCTCACTCAACTCATGTTGTACCCAAACACCATAGTGATTTGTGTACCCAAGCTTTACCAGGTGCTCGTGAACGACGGATTTTGATAGGTGGATACTTTCTGCCAATTCTCGGGTCGCACAATGTGGGTTATTCTTAATTACTTGATTTGGTCATCATCTGTAGTGGATGGCCTGCCTTATCAATAGGGCTACAATCTCCAGCTCGGAATATTGCGAACTACTTCCGTACAGTTCTTTCGGATAAAGAAACATCACCGTAAAATGCGCATATTTCTTTGGTTTATTGTGAGGCATTTTTCCCTTTACGGAATAAGAAAAGCATCAAGTGCCGAAAATGAACGTTCTTCTCTTCCATTTTAAAGGGTTACAGAATTAACACAGTTTATAGGAACATAAACTTTTTTCCACGAAAAGATAGCTTAAACTGTGCTCTAAATGGAGGTTTAGTCAAATTCTATTTTATGGACTCAACCATGTTCTAAAATAAGTCGAAAGGTAAGCTACTATAAACCGGCACAAACTTTCAGGACAACTCAGTATAATGCTTGATTAGCTGAGAAATGCATTGCACACCTTATTTCTGACTTTCTACTTTCAGAATTCAAATCCTGCACTGTTTGATTACGGCATATATCACAACGGAGTCGATAGCATTACCGTTAAGAATACAGCAATATTCAATATAATATAAAGATTATTAGCGTAGATGAGAAATGATTTGTTTGCATGTGACGATATTCAAATACAATTTCACGGCATCGCTGTTGGCTGCACTCTTTCGATGCTTGCGATTTATTATTGCATAAGATATGCAATACGACAGCAATATTCTCGAATCGTGCGACGATAGCATTTCAATTTTTTTCCTTCCATTCAATTATATCAAACCTGTTATATCAGAGTGGAGCTGGTGTCATACGCTTCATATTTTCCTTCAAACACCGACATTCACCAACGTCACAAATGATCCATATATTCTAAATTGCGATATGCGGATCGTTAAAAGATATTATGTGATATAAATAACAACAACATTTAAGCTGCTGGTGAATATTGAGGTTGACATCTGTAGAACATCTTTATATATAAAAGTCAGGTTGTGTGTCTGTCTCCTACGATTTAGATTCCTAACTACTCCCACATTTTGCGGTGCAGTTTAACCAAAACTGGGTATCTTATAGTCGTGATTCATATCGAGCCCTTCTGGGTATTAGCGCGCGTCTACGATGGAGTCTACGATTAAAAAAAAAATTATCATAATTTTTTTCCATTTTAATGCATTTTTTTCGCTATTATATAAGTGAAGTAACTCTCTAAAAATGTCTACGATGAGTCAACGATTTAAAAAAAAAATACCATAATTTTTTTCCATTTTAATGCATTTTTTTCGCTATTATATAAGTGAAGTAACTCTCTAAAAATGTCTACGATGAGTCAACGATTTAAAAAAAAAATACCATAATTTTTTTCCATTTTTAATGCATTTTTTTTGCTATTTTTTTTTTGTTATAACTCTCTAAAAATTCTTATATAGTTATTTCCCTTACAAACCAGAGGAACGCCGGGCGATACAGCTAGTGTGATATAAATAACAACAACATTTATGCTGCCGGTGAATATTGATGTTGACATCTGTAGAACATATCTAATGAAAATGAAACAAAATATCACTAAATGACTTGTCAGTAGTTTGCTTTCTCGGATTTGCTATGTGAAACTTGTCGCTCTCCTTGATCTTACGGCTTCATCAATATTGTTTAGATTCTCGTCATCGGTTTGTTTGACATGTTTGTCACCCCTGATTCACGGTGCCGTCTTCATATTGTGACAGTAAACATAATTAGCTTTTAGAACTACGAGAATATACTGTAGATAGAACACTTTTACAGTTTGAATTGTTTCTCATTCCTATCGGGAATATATGCAAGATAATACAGCCGATTCCGCTTAAATGAATAATCCTGATTGTTTAAAGAATATTCGTTGGAGTTTCTAAGTGTAATCGTAAGAATTTCTCAATACATTTTATCGATTAGATATTTGGTCAATGTCGCTATGCTATTACATAAAACTAAAAAGAAACAAAACAACTTTTGTTTTACTTATATCATGCTTTGTGTTTTTATATTTTTTTACTTACGATCCATCTTATCTAAAACATTTTTAATGATATATATCCCCAAGTTATTCGTTTGACTTACCACCTCTGAAGTCTTTCAGTTCTCTTTGATATTCCCGATTGCGATGCCTTAACAAAGAATTTCACACGGTTGATAATAACCGTTTCAAATTCTGGCAGAATGTCAGCGATTGCAGGGAAGTGGATGAGTCGATTAACATCGGTGCCAGTGTTCAAACGGTACTTTCTCTTGCGACCACGAAGAAAAGCAAAATTGACATCGATGGAATTTCAACTCAGAACTATAAAGCAGTGGTTCCCAGGCCACATTCCTTGCGCATCCACCCCGACTAAACATCACGCACACAGACCCCTCTCTCTCTCATCCCCTCTGAAGCAAACTCAAAGCAACTGTGTTTCACAAATAAAACATAACCTAATGAACCCATTATTTTGTTGTTTTTGCATGAATCGCTACCTCATTATTGCTCCACTGTTCTTTCCACCACCTCCCGGATGGAGGTGGGGGTGCAATATCGCCCACTTTGGGAACCGCTGGTATAAACGGACTAATGCCGCTAAACATTTTGTCCGGTATGCGAACGATTCTGTCAGCTCACCGCCTTTATTCATTTTGTAAAATTGAATGATAATATTTTAATATGAATTCTACGAAAGCAGTAAATTGATTAATCACATGCTCTTCTACTTGATAATAGAACAAAATGGGACACCCGTTGACTGTTTTCTTCAAAGGTATGTTTTGACAAATGTTAAGGAAGAAATTTATTTTAAGATCATTTATTTTGATATCATACGAAATTGTAATTATTACCGGAAGTTCATTCGTTTATCATGGGATAAGTAATGGGTAGTGACTTGTAACATTATTAGTGAAAAATCTGACGTGACCGCGCCTTACAAAAGATCGATATTGACTGATTCCAGATAACATTAACTTGAACGGGTTCATTCAGTTTCAGATTCTCTCGTCTACTTCTAAATTCTCTGTTGGCATCCATGAGAGAGGCAAGGAAGACAGGCAAAAAGACTGATAGAGAGAGAAAGAGAGAGAGAGAGAGAGAGAGAGAGAGATTTTCATCGTCAGACACTTTCGAGTCTTTTTGAACAGGTTATTACTTAAAAATTGTGAACGAGCCAGCTGAGGGAAGAATTGTCTCATCTGAATCAAATATGAGGATTGTAAGAGCAAATATTGAGAACTCTATTTTCTTTTAAGGCTGAACTGACTGAGAGATATCAACTCCTTAAACTTCACAGGAACAAGACTTTGAATTAGTTGCAGGTTTGAGAGGAGGACAACTCAAATAGTCACCAACGCCATTCGTCATCAACAAAAATAATCAGCCGGTCTAGATGAGATAAATGAAGGAGTGTTTCAAGTCGAAGATGTCACTGCAGAAGAGATGAAGAATATTTTCAAAGCATGGAATAAGCCGGGTGTCATTGAGGTTTGGCGTCAAGAAGTAGAATGGGCGCTAAGGGACGATAACAAAATACGGAAGAAAAATATTGGCTGTCACCAAAATTGGAAATAGTGCTCAGTTTCATTGTCACGATGAAGATAATTGACAATATGTGTCGGGTCCATCTTTTGGAAAATCGATGTGCTTTATAGATTGGTCACCATCTATGCAAACTTTATACAATTGTTTTGCTACTGATGTGTCACTGTATCGGACAGAGTGGTGAGGTAAAAGGGAAGTTTAACATCATTACAGAGACTTTTTAGTAATATGTACTGACCCCAAGTGTGTTCATACAGGGGGTGAATTTCATCTTAAAGGATTCCTCATGCGGCAACTTTGTCGTTATGAAAGGTTCAAAGGCTTTGAATTTGTCAACTAAATTGGAGTCTTTAAATAAAATATTCATAGCAATGTACATCAATGTACATCAGCGATGTACATCAATAGAAATTCGCATTCGTGGGCGAGCATCTCAATATCAAGGGTCATTTTTCGTACATAGACGCCAACATGGCTAACGAAAGAAAGTCACAAATTTATGCAAAGTAGCGATTCAGTATTGTTGCAGCTCATCTCCAACGTCTGAAGAGGATCTGATTCCTCCATCGACCGACGTGCCAAGCACAAACACTAACCATCCATTTTCATGTTATTGGCAAAGTACGCAATATCTAGGAAATGACCAAAAGAACCTAGCAAAATTGAAATATCTTTCTCATGAGTTACCTTAGAACATTTTGAAATATATTAGTGAGACTATGACCTGATTAGAGTCGTGAAAAAAGTTGGATTGTGCTAGAATATATTGTTTCCCTTTTACATCAGAAGATTCGCAGTAATTTTCTGCACATGCCTTCAAAAATTTCCATGAAATCCTGTGTGAAGTGAAAGCAAGAGAGTCGACTTTGGTAAGGAAATAATATTGCTATGACAAGTTTCATAAAATTTGTGGACTACTTGGCAAATACGGGCTGACCTCATCTCAGGGACATTACTTGCAACCGTCATAGCAAGAGATCGTTATCCAATTGATAACCCGATGAAAACGATAGAAAATATAACTACCATGACCGAAAACAAAATGATTTGATTATTCTTGCACCTAATTGCGACCATTTAGACATTTTTTTTTCTATGAAGAATCCTAAATAGTGATATTCTCGCACCTTGCAAAAGCAGAATCTTTCATAATTGCTTTATTCGTATCAAATAAGATATTCACTTTTATAACACTTCAACATTAATCGGTAAGTATTTCGGACAAGTATCCTTTGAATTTGACATATAATAGCTAAAGCGTTATTGTTTCAACATTATGCAAGTGTTCCATTTATTAGTTTTTCCCATATAGAAATTGGTTTCTCGATGCTAGAAAGTGTGTGCATAAAGCAAAATATTTATATTAGGTGAAGACTTGATTAATAGGCTGACAGGTATGCTACTGGTTCTGGGGAAACGATTCCCAAAGAATGAAATTGAAAGGTTTCCGGTGGGTTTCTGAAGTCAGTGGTCTATTTCAGTTGCACAGTAATGTAACGATTCTGCTTGCCAATATTTATCAATGCAGAACCATTAGCACGCTGGGCAAAATGCTTAGCGGCATTTCGTACGTCTTGATGTTCTAGGTTGAAATTCAGCCGAGACCCACTCTGGCGTTGATCCTTTAAGAGGCTATACAACAAGTACCAGTTGAGCTCTTGGATTAATATAATCGACTTAAACCCTTCCTCTAAATTGCTGGCCATTTGCCAAAATTTGGAACAAATATTTATCGATGCCAATCCTTATTACGTTTACTATATGCACTGGTGGAGGCGCAATGGCCCAGTGGTTAGGGCAGCGGACTCGCGGTGTAAGGATCGCGGTTTCGATTCCCAGACCGGGCGTTGTGAGTGTTTATTGAGCGAAGACACCTAAAAGCTCCACGAGGCTCCGGCAAGGGATGGTGGTGATCCCTGCTGTACTCTTTCACCACAAATTTCTCTCACTCTTACTTCCTGTTTCTGTTGTACCTGTATTTCAAAGGGCCGGCCTTGTCACCCTCTGTGTCGCGCTGAATATCCCCGAGAACTACGTTAAGGGTGCACGTGTCTGTGGAGTGCTCAGCCACTTACACGTTAATTTCACGAGCAGGCTGTTCCGTTGATTCAGATCAACCGGAACCCTCATCGTCGTAACCGACGGAGTGCTTCCTTCTTTCTACTATATGCACTATTGAGAAGATTTCGAATGACACGGTAGTTTGAGTAGCAGATCGGAGTTTTATCCATCAGCTTGTCTGGCTATCTGAACATGTTATGTGACTATCTGAGGGTGAATAGCATCTATGGGATTTGAAACAAGTGAAATGAGTGACAAAGAAAGTAGAGATAAAATAACAGAATGAAGGATCGTTTCTAAATGAGCGAATACTTTGAAACTTAAGGTTGCACAAATAGAACAACCTGCATTCATTTCTCCATTTAAGTTCATATATAAACCCAACAGTCTCAAGAACATATAATTAATATGTTTTTGCTTTTGTTTTTGTTCATACTTAGGCGCAGGAGTGGCTGTGTAGTAAGTAGCTTGCTAACCAACCACATGGTTCCGGGTTCACTCCCACTGCGTGGCATCTTGGGCAAGTGTCTACTGCTATAGCCCCGGACCGACCAATGCCTTGTGAGTGGATTTGATAGACGGAAACTGAAAGAAGCCTGTCGTATATATGTATATATATATATGTATGTGTGTGTGTGTTTGTGTGTCTGTGTTTGTCCCCCTAGCATTGCTTGACAACCGATGCTGGTGTGTTTACGTCCCCGTAACTTGGCGGTTCGGCAAAAGAGACCGATAGAATAAGTACTGGGCTTACAAAGAATAAGTCCCGGGGTCGATTTGCTCGACTAAAGGCGATGCTCCAGCATGGCCGCAGTCAAATGACTGAAACTAGTAAAAGAGTTAAAGAGTAAAAGAGACCTACATCCACCCTGAGAGAAATTAATTATAAATATACATAACCAAACGTTACCGTCATCGATAGGGATTTTGGAAAAGAACCTTTATTTTTGTAAAAAAGATTGTGCGGGATTCGAGGAAATTCGGCTCACATTTCAAACAGAAATTGCCGTGTAGTAGATGAACCAGAGACAATGATTCATGGTTAAAAGCCTGCGGTATTTTGAAACTAATGATTTAACCACACACTTAGCAAATATTTTGTTATATCACCGATCTGCCTAATTCCAGAATCAGATATAATGACGAATATAGTGTTGTTTTCGTAGCTAAATGTCTTTGGCTTAAGAAGTATAGAGATATAGGGACTATGAATAGAATAGAATATGTTACTGTGGAGGAGAGGATTGGTGATGTTAGTTAAATGATGATAATGATGATGACGATGAGAAGAACCCTCCTCTCGAGTCCTCTGCTGGTTTTTGTGAAAATCATGAAGATGATGACGATAATGCGATGATGTCCATGATGAAATCAGCATTAACTTCAATATAAACATTGAAAAGAAACCGAATTTGTTCATTTAAACTAGTAATAAATACTGAATATTATTACATATTATAAGCACCAAACAAATGGATTTTGTCTCCTTATATTTCATTATATTTTCAGCAAAGAATATTTCTGTTATTTGTGACGAAGTTACCGATGCTTACTTGAATTTAACAATGGTTTGTATTGTGCTTTAGATATCAGCTGCACCACCATCGAGTGGTTTCCACACACACACATACACACACACACACACACGCACACGCACACACACACAAGCACACACACACACGTACACACACACACGCACGCACACACACGCACACACACACACGCACGCACGCACACACACACACACACGCACACACACACACGCACACACACACACTCACGCACGCACACACACACACGCACGCACGCACGCGCACACACACACACACACACGCACGCACGCACACACACACACACACATATATATACACATACATACATATATATGTATATGCATATATATGTATATATATAAAGATATATATATGTGTGTGTGTGTGTGTATAATTTAAAAGAACATGAAATAAATATTTAAAACAAAATCTGCTTCCTGACCTTTGCCAACCGATAGTATCATGGCAGCAGTAATGAATCGCAAATAACCCAGAATAAAAAGAATACGAAAAGCCAAAAATAAGACAAATATATACAAACTTAGTAATCCATTTAGTTGACTGAGAAAGAGTTAAATTAAATTATTTGTTGAAATTAATCTCAGCCCGAAGAAATATTTCAGAATTTCCTCGCTTGCGATCTTTGAAATTGAAATTTAGTGTAAAATTAAAATTCAGACCAAAATTTCACATTCGCCACAAACCTTTTGGTAACGTTTCATTCTTTAGTTTAGTATCTTTGTTAAATCATGTGATTTAGATTTTTCTTCATTTTTTTATATTCGTTCTTTATATCTCTGCTTCCCCGCTTTATTCTACAACAGATTTTGAAAGCATTTACCCTTCTATCTCTCAGAGAGATACCTTTGGGGACTTTTCCCTTTCTCTCTCCCTCGCTATTCCTCTCTCTCTCTCTCCTCTTTCTCTCTGTATCACAATGCATATTTCTTAATCATACTTTCTTCTTCTCAGTATCATTTTCACAATTTCTTCTTCTATGCCTTGTATTTTATTTTTCCTCTCTCATTTCAAGATATTATTTTATTTCCACGACTGATTGCTTGAAAACCTTCTTCTCTCTTGCCTCAAAGTCTTTCTATCTTGCTCTTTTCTCGTCAAGGTTATTTCTTTTATTTATTCTTCATTAATTTCTTTTATTTCTTGGCCGTGTTTTAGTGATCCACTCCTTCAGTATGCCACTTTGAATAGAAACCCTTAATTAAATGGAAAACGTAAAGTACTGCGTTTTCCATGAATGAGTCATCGTTGAAAAAGATTTCTGCCGAGAAAATATAGTCTTTTATATTTGTTGTTTTCAATTTATATGACGAACGCAACGAATCACACACATCCACATACTAGAAACTCATAAACACACAAAGCACTGGCAGAAACGCTTACAAATGCGCATGCACATTTGCACACATTTACACACAACCTCACATGCAAACCTTCAAGAACTCATCACGAGACATAATACTTGGTCAAGCAATCGTAGCTGGAAGAATAACATCAACACCAACAATACACCTAATAACCGTTCCAGTAATTCACAGAAAAAGAAACATCAAGTTTCCTCTTTTTTTTTGCTTCTAGTTTAACTCTAGATTTGATATTTGAATTGAAGATATCTCCTCTGCTCTTTTTTCGTTACTTGTACAGATCTTCCAAACAAATGAAGCAGAGAAAAGAGAATAAAAAAACCGGAAACATATAGACATCGAACGCTGATGATTTCTGCTAACGTATTTCAAGCTCCCCAACTAAACGAATTCTTTCTGAATTTGTAAAGATATCATTCCTCTAAAATATAGTAACACTTGAAAACGTTTTAAAATTGTCTTTGGTAAATATCTTTCAATATAAGCCGATCTGAAACACATGGCATTACAAAAAAATTAATCACTACTTGGTTCGAAGATTAATTTCTTTTCAAAATTCTCGCCAACCACACAAAATATATAAATAACTCCATGTCTAAACATCTGTGAGGATGATTTCTTACAGAAATGGCAACAGATTTTATATTAGGATCCATGCATCGCATACAATCCGATGTGGAATATTTTGCAATTTTAGCAATGCTCTAACCTTCTTATGATATTCTACCTGCCATAGCGATAGAACTTAAGCATTCACTTTCATCTATTATTGTTTCATTGGGCCATAATGCTTAATAAGCTCAAATTTTAGTCAAAACTAGCAACACTGTCAATATAACCTGTAAAGAAATATTATTGCGACATTATACCTTGTGCTATATCAGAGTATCGTAATAACAGCTTTAAAGTGGGTTCATTGTATAGCAGACAATGGTGTTTAAAATATCTCCATTAATCCAGTGGAACAGGGCTGTTTGTTAATTCTTTTAACAGTAAATGCTTTTAACAGAAATTTTGTTGTAAATAATGATATTGCGCTAAGGATACACCTACTATCGTTTTGACAAGACGATTAACATGGCAACTTAACAGGTGTGAAACTCTACTTGTCGGCACAAATAACTTTTATTGCGTTTGCCAAGGATGTTCTTTTTACAATAGTGGCGACATCTTCGTAATTTTGATTCATTATTGAGGAGGAAGTCTCATAGTTCAGCATCCCAAATAAGGTATTTCATCAATTATGTGGGTTGGCATTAATATAATGCTATCTCTCTCGGAGAAAACTGTTTTACTGTTTTACTTGTTTCAGTCATTTGACTGCGGCCATGCTGGAGCATCGCCTTTAGTCGAGCAAATTGACCCCAGGACTTATTCTTTGTAAGCCTAGTACTTATTCTATCGGTCTTTTTTTGCCGAACCACTAAGTTACGCGGACGTAAACACATCAGCATCGGTTGTCAAGCGTTGTTGGTGGTGGGACAAACACAGACGCACAAACACTTCGACATATACATATACTCTTTTACCTGTTTCAGTCATTTGACTGCAGCCATGCTGGAGCACCGCCTTTAATCGAGCAACTTGACCCCGGGACTTAGTCTTTTGTAAGCACAGTTCTTATTCTATCGGTCTCTTTTGCCGAACCGCTAAGTAACGGGGACATAAACGCACCAGCATCGGTTGTCAAGCAATGCTAGGGGGACAAACACACACACGCATACATATATATATATATATATACATATATACATATATACGACGGGCTTCTTTCAGTTTCCGTCAACCAAATCCACTCACAAGGCTTTGGTCAGCCCGAGGATATATTAGAAGACACTTTGCCCAAGGTGCCACGCACTGGGACTGAACCAGGAACCATGTGGTTGGTAAGCAAGCTACTTACCACACAGCCACCCCTGCGCATATAAATATATATATATACATATATATATATATATACATACATATACACACTTTCAGTTTCCGTCTAACAAATCCACTCACAAGGCTTTGGTCGGCCCAAGGCTATATAAGGTACCACGCAGTTGGACTGAATCCAGAACCATGTGGTTGGTAAGCAAGCTACTTACCGCACAGCCACTCCTGCGCCTATGTAGGTAATATTTGTACTGATTTTGTATAAATAAAGAGGTGGTTGTTGTAATTATTCATTGCACAAAACAAAACAACATGGATGTTAGAATTGTCTTAAAGATTAATATACTGCATTGTATATATGCAAAGAAATGTCATTTTATTGGTTATCTCTATTAATTCGTATTAGAAAACATAGAGTGATGTTTAAGTTAATAGGCGTAGGAGTGACTGTGTTGCTTACGAAGCACATTGTTCCAGGTTCAGTACCACTGCGTGGCATCTTGGGCAGGTGTCTTCTATTAAAGCCTCGGGCCGACCAAAGCCATGTGAGTGGATTTGGTAGACGGAAACTGAAAGAAGCCCAATCGTGTATATATATATACATATACATATTATATATATATATTATATAGATATATATATATCTATATATATATTATGATATATATAGATATATATTATATATATATATATAATATATATATATATATAATATATATATATATATATATATATATATAATATATATATATATATATATATATATATATATATATATATATTATATATATATATATATATATATTATAATATATATAGATATATATATATATATATATGTATATGTATATTATACACGATGGGCTTCTTCAGTTTCGTCTCTACCAAATCCACTCACATGGCTTTGGTCGGCCCGAGGCTTTAATAGAAGACACCTGCCCAAGATGCCACGCAGTGGTACTGACCTGGAACAATGTGCTTCGTAAGCAACACAGTCACTCCTAATATATATATATATATATATAATATATATATATATGCGGGCGGCTGGCAGAAACGTTTAGCACGCCAGGCGAAATACGTAGCCGTATTTCGTCTGCCGGTACGTTCTGAGTTCAAATTCCGCCGAGGTCGACTTTGCCTTTCATCGTTTCGGGTTCGATAAATTAAGTACCAGTTACGCACTGGGGTCGATGTAATCGACTTAATCCGTTTGTCTCTCCTTGTTTGTCCCCTCTATGTTTAGCCCCTTGCGGGCAAAATAGATATAATATATATATATATGTGTGTGTGTGTGTGTGTGTGTGTATATGTTTGTGTGTCTGTGTCTGTGTTTGTCCCCCCCAACAACGCTTGACAAACGATACGGGTGTGTTTACGTCCCCGTAACTTAGCGGAGGCTTGCAACGAATAAGTCCTGGGGTCGATCTGCTCGACTAAAAGGCGGTGCTTCATCATGGCCACAGTCAAAGGACTGAAACGAGTAAAAGAGATGTTCAGAATTTCATTTCCCATCTTATGTTTCGGTAACCTGATAAAGCAGTAAAACTTCTGGAAGACAATATATATGTAATTAACGAACGTACGATGACGTTTAACTGTTATATATTTATATATAAAAGTAAGGTTTTGTGTCTGTCTACTCCGATTTAGATTCCTAACTACTCCCACATTTTGCGGTGCAGTTTAAACAAAACCGGGTATCTTATAGTCGTGATTCATATCGAGCCCTTCTGGGTATTAGCGCGCATCTACGATAAGTCTACGATTTTAAAAATAATTTACCATCGTTTTTTCCATTTTAATGCATATTTTTGTAAAGGGAAGTAACTCTCTAAAAATGTCTACGATGAGTCAAGGATTTAAAAAAAAATTACCATCATATTTTTTCCATTTTAATGCATTTTTTTTGCTATTTTTTGGCAATAACTCTCTAAACATGCTTTATAGTTATTTCCCTTACAAATCCGAGCAACGCCGGGCGATAGTGCTAGTCGTTGATAAAATAAAAGGAATGAAACAAATGACCAAAGCGAGATATGTTCGACAAGACGGGAAATTTTAAGTTGATTTTCGTTGGATGTCTTCGTTCAAAACGTTTAGTTTTCACCGTAACAGATACAGATCAACTGGGAAATAGAATAACTCACGGGGAACATGTTTTGTTGTTTGTTCCTTCTCGAGCCATGCCTGGCTCATAAGGGCCGGTCTCCCAGTTTCCTTGGCGTATAAGTTCCCCACCTGGACGGGACGCCGGTCCATCTCAGGTGAGCTGCAAGATGCAGGAGGAAAGAGTGAGAGAAAGTTGTGGCGAAAGTGTCAGCAGAGGATCGCCATTACCTTCTGTCTGAGCCGCGTGGATCTTAGGTGTTTTCACTCATTAACACACACACCGCCCGGTCTGAGATTCGAACCCGCGCAACCTCGACCGCAAATCCGCTGCTCTTAGATATTTCACTCATTAACACACACACCGCCCGGTCTGAGATTCGAACCCGCGCAACCTCGACCGTAAGTCCGCTGTCCTAACCACTAAGCCATGTGCCTCCACCAAGTGGGGAACACGAGGACACATGGAGAACAATTTCATATTAAAAGTAAAATATTACTTTTACTGAATGAATCATTGAAATTTCCATTCATAGAGCAGTATGAAGGTTGAATGTTTTCACAACTGGAATAGGATATCTGTATGTCAGTCAAGTTATTTTCCTAAGAAATAAAGCGAGAGTACGTCGTTCATGTTATACTCCGCTAAATGAAAGTAGAGTAATATCAATATTGAGTGCGTATATTCGAAATGATCGCAACAAAGAAACTCCATTTCTACCGTGTCTTTCTTATATCGAAATTAATGCTAGGACACTTTGCGAATAATTAAAGATAAGTTCATCAAACAAAGAGCAACAATTAATAAGCTTTCTTCAATTCAACTGTACGGGAATTTCGGAGACATATTGAGCTCATCTTCAGTCTATACAAACACCTACATGGTATGTATGTAATGTATGTATGTATGTATGTATGTATGTAAGTATGTATGTATATATACATATATATATATATATATATATATTATATATTATAATACATATATATATATATATATATATATATATATATATATATATATATATATATATATTAAAAGAATGAGGTACTCAGAAATTCGGATGGTTTTATATTTACAGATATTTCTTTGTATATTACATGTTTTTATACATCATATAACTTATATCATATATCATATATTAGGGCTTTCGTCCATTCTGGGGGATTTTTCAAATGGAACTAAGTTCACACACACACACACACATGCTCTCTCTCTCTCTCACTTTCCACTCATTCTTCACCCTCTTGCACTATCTTCTATCCCTCCCCACAACTACACACTCAATAACACTATAAAATGGTCAAAATGTTTCCACAGGAACTTAGGTCCATTTGAAAAATCCACCAGAATGGACGCAAATTGAAAAATCCAACTGAATGGACGAAAGCGCTGTTATATATGATATATGATATAAGTAATATGACGTATAAAAACATGTAATATACAAATAAATATGTGTAAATATAAAACCATTCGAATTTCTGAGTACCTCATTTCTTCTAATATGAATGCCTGTACATCATCTCCAAACTTCTAATATATAATATATATATATATATATATATATATATATATTATATATATTATATTCGAGTGTGTATGTATGTATATGATTTTGCTAAGCGGTGTTGAGTTTTTACAATTCTGTAAATAATAATAATGGTATTTTTTATAAGCTTAAAGCTCATAGCAACCACCGTGCAAATAACCAAGGAAAACTTTTCTTAGTTATTTGCATAGTGATCTCTATGAGCTTCAAGTTTATAAAAAATATGTATATATGTATACAGGCATATATACACATATATACAACGTATACATGTTAAGGTATTATCAACACGTAGGAGAGACACGACATTTAGAGAGGTTACAGAGGCCGTATGTATTGCAACAGACAGACTGAGCCTCAACAGAAAACATGAATGGAACAATAACCTCCCTCCACTCCACCTCACTGCACAACATGACGACTTAAAGACAGAATGAGGAGAGAAAGGGAAATATACACAATCAGTATAATATATACATTCATATACGCACATACAAGATACACTTACACATATTAAAAACGCAAAATAAATACACAGATAAGCAAATGACAAATGTACAATCATTGTTTTAAGCAAACCAATATATACGCACAGACACATTCACACAAACATACACAAGCTCACATAGATAGAGCGGCAAATGCTTATGCAGATAAGGATACATAGCACAGAAAGAGAGAATAGACTAAAGAGAAAAGGGGGAGACACGAGGAATGGAGAGTCGTTGAAGAGGTCACAAGGTGTGTGCCTAGAGAGCTTAAAGCTTAAACAACGGAAACTAAAATAAGAATAATAAAAGAGTGGAAGGGAAGACAAGGAATGTAGTGCGTGTGCTTAATTGCCAAAAATATGACCTTCCCCCCATAAAACTATATAAATGCGTACACACCAACATACAAACACACACACACACACACGTATGCACACATATTTAAACATATACATATAGATCGTAAATCTTTAACTTGTTTGACTCATTAGTGAGCCGTCATGCTGGAGCACAACTTTGAAGTATTTCAGTCGAACGAATCTACCCCAGTACTTATTCTATCACCACTTTCTGCCGAACCGCAAGATCAGAGGGATTAAACACACCATCACCGGTTGTTAAGTGGTGTTAGGAAACAGACAAATATACACGTAGATATGTATATATATATACGGCGGAGTCTTTTCGGTTTCAGTCTACTAAATCTACTCATACATACATACATACATACATACATGCATGCATACATATATATATATATATGTATGTATGTATGTATGTATGTATGTATGTATTCATGCTTACACCTCCCTCTCTATTTTGTATCTTATCTAATTTAACTATTGCTTAACCATCTTCTCACCCCGTCTCCGATGAAGGGATATAATAAATATCCTAGAAACAGCTGCAAGACCTATTTATAAATGTTCTAAAATATACACACCCTTGATTTTTTATCTCATTACGAGATTTTGTATTGCTTTCTCATAATTTCACGATGAGGATTCACTTGTACGCTCAACCAAATTTCCTCCCGCTGAAATTAATGTGTCACAGGTTGAGGACTCCACAGAGTCAACCAACGCAACCTAGACCGGTGTCACGTGGTATGAATCATGTATTGTGTGGACCTCTTCATTTACCACACAGCCCACCTAACGGATTTCTGCACTTTCTTTCTTCCTGATTTCGCTTAGAGATCATCTAGGTTAAAGATAAAGCAAGAAAAATATTTATCCAAGATGCAACAGCGTGTGATTGAACCCACAATCTCGTGGTTGTAATGCAAATCTAACCATTTGGCCGTTCGGCACCCCAAGCCATTCTTGTTGTGCTGCACATACATACTGTTAAAAATATCTGGATGATGTATTTCGAATCCACATTTCAGAGTTATTCGTTGCCAACACATCAAATATGCACATATTCTATTTCTATTCATTTTAATCAATGCATTATTTCACACTCTCATTGACTCCTACTTCTCTCACTCTCGACCCCTTCTCTAATTCATGCTCTCCCTCTCTCTCTCTCTCTCTCTCCCTCTTTCTATTTTCTATTTTCTACTGACCTTCCTTTGTCGCCAGTAACTACACATTTACATATTTCTTTCTTTTTTCCACTTGTTACTTTCTTTGTTTCCTTTATGTTGCTGACATCAACATACACACGTACACAGACACAGAGATATTTGCACACATTATATGAGCGTATGAGTATGTGCACATACACACAAGCACACACGTGTGTGCGGTTTTTGCTGACTGAGTCATCCGAACGGTAAAGAAATTAACCACAAGCCGTAGAGCAATATATATTAATCACTGGAAGAATAACTAAATTTTGAATATTTCCCTCCCACTGTCTCTCTTCGTGTATCAATCCTTCTGTATCTCCTCTCTCTTTCACTCTCGGCCAATGAGATAGAAGGTTGCCATTTCGTTTGTCGAAAACGATAAAATTCCTCAGTTAAACAAATAAAACAAAATAAATAAAAATATTAATAACATGACAAAATGTAAAGGAAAAAAATAGTTGAACAAGGATTGAAAATGGAATGGCGAATGGAGATGAAAAAAACAAAAAACAAATAGAAAAAGAGTTGTACTTTATTCCGAAATGGTTTCGAATTCTTTCAAATATTCAGTGATTAGGTGGTTGTTCAATTTTGCGACTGTGTAATTTTGCATTCCTGCACTTCCCTGATTTTATGATTCAATGATTTTGAGAAATATATGTATGTATAGGAATCTGTGTGTGATTTTCTGATTGTTGAATTCCGTTATTCGATGATTCAATTATTCTCTGATTCTATGACTTTGTAATTTCGTGAAATGTGGATTTCTGAGATTTAGTGATTTTGTATGAGTTAGCGATTCGTAGATTCTGTAATTTCACGATTCTGTAAGTTAACTGTCTTGTAATGGCTTGATTTTGTGATTTGGCACTTTCTGATTTGGAAATACTTTCTCTCCATCATTCGTTCATTCTCTAATTCTTTCGTTGAATAATCTCTTGGATTGATATTCCTGTGTTGAAGGATGCATATTGTAATTATGTATGTATTATTATGCATATATGTATGCGTGCACGTTTAGAATCTTATAAACACGGTTACATATATAATATAGATATATGTGTGTGAGTGTGTCTTTGTGTGTTTGTATGTGAATATATATGTATGTATGTATGTATGTATGTATGTATGTATTTATGTATCAGGTCATCCCATAAGTTATGTCCGATTTTTTAATAACAAAGAAAGCAAGTGATCAAATGTTATATTTAATTGAAATTTAATCATCAATGTACTTTCCTTGATTATCTATGACTTCCTTCCATCTATCTACAAGCTTTTTAATCCCATGAATGTAAAACTCTTTTGGTTTCAAAGCGAAGAACTCTGAAATGTCAGTTTCAACCGCCTCCTGGCTTGCGAAAGTTATGCTCTCCAAATGATTCTGTAAACTACGAAACAAATGGTAGTCCGAAGGAGCAAGATCGGGAAAATAAGGTGGATGAGGAATTTTTTCCCAACCAAGCTCTTCGATCTTCTGCGATGTGATTTTTGCAGTGTGGGATCGCGCATTGTCCTGATGAAACATCGTTCCTTTTTGATTCACTAAAGCGGGTCTTTTTTTCTTCAAAGCTTGGTTCAAGCGCTCTAATTCCTGACAGTAGACTCGAGCATTGATTGTTGCATTTGGTGGTAACAATTCAAAGTGAATTACACCTTTGCAATCCCGCCAGATATCTAAGGTCATCAACAAGGGTGAGAAAGAGGTCGGTTAGACTAGTTCATAGGTAGATGGAGTGGGCTGTAGATGATATTTTATTATAGTAGGCTTAGAACAGCGGGAAGGAAGGAGAGGTCATAATGTAAGTTAAGGAGAAGGAAAGAGAGAAATAGAGAAAGAAAGAAGGAAAGAAAGAAAGAAAAGTAAAGTGAAAATACAGGTAAAGAAAAATAAAAGCATGCAAAACAATTAGGCATAGTTTTGGGTCATAGGAATCTGTAGCTAATGCT
>NC_043003.1:115711456-115721456 GCF_006345805.1 Octopus sinensis
GTATTGCATCAAATTATTAATACTATTAAAGTATTAATGTATTTAATACGACCGATTATATATATTTTATATAATGTTTTATTATCTATATCGGGAAATCATTATTAAGAAATTCTTCAGAAAGATATATACGTGTGTAAAATAATTCTTGAATTGAAAGTATAAATATATAATAATAAACATGACAGTTTAAACGTTTCGAATTAAGTTTATAAAGCATCTTGCGATCGTTTCGCAGAAATGCTCTCCCTATAATGGAATCCTATATTGATAAGTATTTATAGACAACTCTTCTGCTCTTCAGAGATATAAAATATGAAAGTTGTAAAATTTATCGAATTGAAGTTTTTTTTTTTTTTAAATATGAAGTAATATGGGAAAATGTTGTTTGAAATATAAATTAAAATTTAAAACTTAGTGCATTTGATTTTTAAGTACACTTTAGTAATAGCGTCATTAAATCCTTATTATGCTTCCTTGGTAAGTCTGCTGGTATAATTCATAATAATTTTGTGTAAAATCCATTATATTGTCTTGTATTTCAAACAAAGTTCTTAGACTTAGATAATATAGAATAATGGAATCCTATATTGAAAAGCAAGTACAGAGATTTGCATAATTTGACGTATATATATATAATATATTATATATATATATATATATATATATATCACCTTGACCGACCAGTCCGTCAGGCGTCCATTTGACACCGCTGGTCACAGCACGCTGTTCACTCCTCTCGGGATCGCACCCTTCTCATCCACGTGATCCCAATCGTCCTCCTGAAATCGTAACTCCTCCGTCGTGGAGGTCTTCCGGGTGGTCTTTTCCGCTCGCGCGGGTACCACTCGACAATTGCGTGCGTCCACCGATTATCGGTGAGCCGCGTGACGTTTCCTCCCCATCTATACTTGCTGCGTGTATACTCTGCGATGACATCTGTCACGCCGGACTTCTTTCTGATGATCTCGCTACGTATGTGCTCTCTCAACGAGATACCAAGCATTGACCTTCCATGGCTCTTTGAGCCGTTACCAGTCTTTGCTCTTCTCTTTTTGTGGTAGCCCATGTTTCACTACCATATAACATTGCAGGCAGAACTGGACTGTTAAAGAGGTTGGCGCGGGTGGTCCTATCCAAACTTACCTTGAGTACATTCCTTATGCCATTGAACGCTTTCCATCCGGCCCTTACTCTCCGTGAGTTCTCCTTTTCGATATGTTGGCACATATTTACTTCATGTCCCAGGTAGACATATACCCTTACCTCCTCTATTTCATCACTGCCGATCACCATTCGACCTCTTGGTACGTTGTCTAACCGCATGAACTTTGTTTTCATGCGGTTCATCTTGAGACTTACTGCAGAGCTTTTGATGTCGAGCTCCATCAGCATGGTATGAAGCTGATCCGTGTTTTCAGCGATGAGTACGATGTCGTCAGCGAAACGGAGGTATATATATATATATATTTTTTTCAAAATGTGACCTCGTGTGTACCGTTGGCGATTTTTTTCCTCTGTCTTCCCTTCTCTGGATCTTTCCTTCTCCTATGTTTCCGACGAAGAGCTCCACTCGAAATGTTAAACCCTCCTTCTTTCCTTCTTTCCTTTTTTCCTGAGCATCCAATAATACTATATTTTTTTCACGTCCCCGCGTTGTTTTTTTTTGTGTTTTCTTGTTTGGATTAACTTATATATATTATATATATATATATATATATATTATATATATTATATATATACATATACATATGCATACATACATATATATACATATATATATATATATATATATATATATACATATACATATGCATACATATATATATATATATATATATATATATAGATATATATATATATATATATATATATATATATAATATATATATATAGATACAATACATACAATCACATAGGTATAGAAAAAATCCCACCTCAATATACAAACCTATATGAACACTCATACCAAAGAATTACCCATTTAGCATTGATTGAAAAAATATTCTCACATGGACAACTGTACCCGGGAAACAGAAAATTATGCCAACTCGGTACCGATTACTTCCACCACATTCTCAAATTTAGAAAGTCTGAATTAGTATTTTATTGTAAACAAATCTTCTCAACGCTGACAAATTTCCATTTGACACTTTCCACTTTCCAGTAAAGATTCCCTAAACCTTTCACTAAGTATAAATTATATAAATTTTCACATGTTTTAATCCAAAGCATATGCGAAAACTTTCCTCTATTCATGTATTTATATAGAAACATACGTGTAAAGTTTGTGGTGATTAACCTGGCTTATATAAATGTGTACACATATGTTTATAGTGGTCTATATTTACGCACACAGTTAGGTCCAAAATGATACAAATATCTTTACTAGCATGACCCCGTGAAAGATTTGTAAAAAAATGCACAAATTTTATCGCCCCCAAACACAAAAGTTACACAAAGCTAACAGCATTAGGAACAGGTAACACCTAGTTAGAAATCTGCTGACCAGCTTTTATCACCTAACTACGTCCTTTTGCGAATCTTAAAACATCTTAAACAAATTTCTATAGTAAAACACATCATGACATGAAGCATTTACACACGCAGAAACACAGTTAGAAAGGTCTACAAGTCTACCTTAAATTTGAACAATAAACTCCATGCTCTTAAGGCAAATAGATTAAATCTTCTAAATGATATTTGAAGAAAAATTAAAAGGAAGTAAAGAAATCTGCTAACCTACTAAACTTGGCACCTATTTACATTTTCTTCTGAAATCTTAAGATATATGTAAAGCCAACTTCTATAAAAAAATATCCCCATGACCTAAAGCTGATACACCTAAATAAACGTTTTATTTGCGTATCTAGTCACTTGTAAGCAAGTGAATAGGTGTGTCACTCTTGTTTTGTAGGCACAAGATAAATAAGTAATTTTACGTAATTTTGATTTATTTCAGATCATCTTTTGCTTTGCCAGTGCAAAAGGGTGAAGGTAAAATGTTCAATATTTACACTCTTAGTAATTAAAAGTGTCAAATGTTCTTATAATGGAATTATTTTGGGTTTTAGAAAGTAATGTAAGTGGTACATTTTAGCTAGTTCGTTTGGTTTCTTGCTGCTATTGTTATTTAGGTTATTTTCAGTTTATTTTTGTAAGGCGGGGATTATTAGTCAGGCATGTCATGGTCGTATTGTCAAAGAAAATTATTTGTTTTCTGTGTTGATATTCACAAAAGAATTTTGGTAGGTGTAAATGTTGTAGGTCTTTATTCTTCTAGAGATAATTAGATTAGTATACACAGATTTGAGAGTTAGCTTATTATAAAACTAGTATCTGTTGGCTGTGTGTTAATAAATATTTCTTCAATTCTGTTTCAAAATTGGGCACTTTTTTAGGCCTCTGCGTATTTGCGAAAGTGGGGCATTATAAAAGGTGTGTATATATTCATGTAGGAAAATGGAAAGAAGCCACAGCATATATATAGACAGACAGATAGATAGATAGATAGATAAATAGATAGATAGATAGATAGATAGATAGATAGATAGATAGATAGATAGACATATGCATGTATATATACATATTTACATATATATATATACAAAGATTTTCCCTCACAATCTCTTTATCTATCTATCTATCTATCTATCTATCTATCTATATATATATATATAGAGAGAGAGAGAGAGTGAATGATAGAGAGAGGGAGAGAGAGGGAGAGATAGATAGATAGATAGATAGATAGATAGATAGATAGATAGATAGATAGATAGATAGATAGATAGATAGATATATGATATATGTTGATAATTATATTCATAAATATATACATACATACACACATATGTATGTATGTGTACTCGCAATACTCTCGTTATAAGCTTCTTGAAGATGTCTTTTATTCACATAATAGTTACAAACGAATACGCTTTTAGGTTGTCTCACGTGACGCAATGTGAGGATTAAGAGTAGCTCTGAAGCACAGAATCACCAATCACTCTTCAATCTGA
Source organism: Octopus sinensis (assembly GCF_006345805.1). Taxonomy (NCBI): domain Eukaryota; kingdom Metazoa; phylum Mollusca; class Cephalopoda; order Octopoda; family Octopodidae; genus Octopus; species Octopus sinensis. The sequence goes on from NC_043003.1 coordinate 115,715,473, forward strand.
ACCAATCCCGACATTTACTCCTTTTGTAATTTGTAGAGATGCACTTTATATTCGTTAGTGGAGGCGCAATGGCCCAGTGGTTAGGGCAGCGGACTCGCGGTCGTAGGATCGCTGTTTCGATTCCTAGACCGGGCGTTGTGAGTGTTTATTGAGCGAAAACACCTAAAAGCTCCACGAGGCTCCGGCAGAGGATGGTGATGATCCCTGCTGTACTCTTTCACCACAACTTTCTCTCACTCTTACTTCCTGTTTCTGTTTTACCTTGTATTTCAAAGGGCCGGCCTTGTCACTCTCTGTGTCACGCTGAATATCCCCGAGAACTACGTTAAGGGTGCACGTGTCTGTGGAGTGCTCAGCCACTTACACGTTAATTTCACGAGCAGGCTGTTCCGTTGATTCGGATCAACCGGAACCCTCGTCGTCGTAACCGACGGAGTGCTTCCATCCATCCATCTACCTGAACCAATCCCGACATTTACTCCTTTCGTAATTTGTAGAGATGCACTTTATATTCGTTAGAGATTTTATTTTGACTGATTCATTCGTTTTTAACTACTTATACATTAATTATGCTAATGCGTAATTTTGTCGTGTTTTTTCTTCTAATTTTATTTCGTAATAAACTTGTTTGTATTTTTCATTTTCTCTTTAATTTCTTTCAGGTAATACGTTGATAGTCCATAATTCTTAATACCTTCTCTTGAAGATCTTATCTCTCTTTACTCAACATATTTACAGACATATTTATATTTTATTAGATTTTTTGTGGTAATATGGTTTCACTACTTTGCTATTTGAAAATTTTAATTATTCAAGAAATTTTAGTACTTTTTTATTGATGTTTCAGGGAAACATGGTGATAAGAAAAAATTTATCTTCCTCGCTATATTAAAGTTGAAGCTATAACAGTTACGCCTGTGTTACAAATGTAATAAAAGTTTTATTACTTATTTATATCGTATATTTTCAATAACAGAAATACCACAGAAGTAATTTTTAATGGAATGCATCAAAACCTACAAGAAGAGTAGAGACAGCAAGATCAAGACTAGCAAAATACATTCTTGGCCATCAAATAGGGAATATCTGGATTTGGTGTTACTTGTTTTTAATTTATTTATTTATGAAAGAAGTACGATCCATACGTTCCAGAGAAATATTTTCTAATCAAAGCTAGAATACGAGCAAGTCAATTGGAACCAAATCCTTACCTTTTCTTCAATGATGTTCTCCCATTATGATACGTTTAAGAATATTATAGAATCGTTCGATAGATTTCCTGCAGAGAGTGATGAAGTGATAATATTAGTGGAACCATCTTTTGGCAATAGAAACCGAATAGCTCAGAATTTAACGAACGTTGATAACTTTGATGGGAAAACTTCTGCTGTTTGTTACACTATCCTTCATGATATCCATAAGTTTTCAAGAGCAGTGGAGGGATCTTTTCGGTTTGAAGGGCAGTTTTTAACTTAATTTCTAGGTAACTAAAAAAATTTTAAACTTCGTGTACTGGTAGAATGTGTTTATAAAACATCTTTTTCTCTCAGCTTTATTGAGAAAATTCTATAGATTGTAAGATATTTGTTGTTTTTTTTTTCTTCAATTTCTGCAATTTCAACCAACCAATCAATGACCGTTTATTGAAGTTAAAGCATTCTGTGCCGTAGGAATATGTCCCTCGTTTAAGAAACAGATTGGGTTTATTTACATTTCTGAAGAAAAAATATACCCTTCCCACACCCCCTAACCCTAAAACAGATTGAAATGCAATAGATCGATACTAGGGTCATAATTATGGGTGATAATTTCATATGGCACCACTAGAAAAAACTGCTGCTTAAACCGAAAAGATCCTAGTGGAGAGAATAGAAGTTAACTAACAATTTGTTGCCAAATACACACATACGCATAAACATATATATATTATAGTTTCTACACAATATAATCGGTATAAACTTGGTGTTGTAGCTAGATATTACTGAATTCATAAGAATATTGACCTAACCACATTTCCAGCAACATGTATGACATTAGAATGCTTCAAGACTCGCAGATCACATTTACATATGCTGAATATTCCATTACCGTTTCAAGACAAAGTGCTTAGTACCCTACCTAATGCTGCCGAGGTCGATGTCGCTCTTTATTTTTGCGGGGACAATATGCATCCAGCCATAGTTAAAAAGTTCGGGAAGACTAAATTATTTGCTGATTGGGTCCACAGGGCCAAAACCACTTTTGACCAGACCCGGTAACAGCTTTATACTAATGAGCTTCATGCTCCTAAACTGTTTTCTCTTCCCCTGTTTACTTCAAAGATTTTTTTAACTATCTCTGCGATTTGACTTTTTGTTTTTTTTTCTAATATGAAGAACAAGAAGAAGAACAAGAAAACCACTGCTTTGGAGTGGGAGATTATCCCACCCGAAGAGTGGCTTAAACAGCAAGAGGAGAAGACGGTGGTTTTGAGAACGTATTCGAAAGTTCTCGACACCATTGCCGTCTTCCCCAAGCAGGAAATTGAAAAGGAGTTAGCAGACTATCTGCCAACTTTAAAGTTTATTGCCCTGGGTGTCGGATATGCAATGATTTGTTTGATGTTTGACACATCCAGAGGAGAGCCAGCCCCTGGAGAGCAATACTTTTTTTTCCCGCATATCGTGGGAGGAAATTGACGAGGGCTTGGGTCTGCGGGCTGCCACCCAATATAGAACCAGGATGGATAGAGGACACTATCCGCTGGGGTTTGGGTGGCAGCAGCATCAAGCTCCTTAGTATAAAGCTGTTACCGGGTCTGGCCAAAAGTGGTTTTGACCCTGTGGACCAAATCAGCAAATAATTTAGTCTTCCCGGACTTTTGAACTCTGGCTGGGTGCAGTTACCCGATGATTCTTGAGAATGCCCCTCCCCCAAGCGTCACCTATGCCTGGAATCTGTCCCCAGGACCAAAGCAAGATCCTGAAGCAGTTGGTTGGCATCTCTCTAGAAGAGGGAATGGAGGCGGTCGACGAGGCGGAGGCATCCTCAAAGAAGGGTCGCAAAATGAAGAAGTTCAACAAAAATGGTTGCTCACAGAGGGATCCTAGGTCTGAGGGAAGGGAGGTGGATCTCTCGGTTACGAAGGAAATCCCCCCTTCCTCAGTAAGAAAAAAAAAGCGGAGGAAAAAGAAAAAACGGGACATTGCCGACATGTCCTAGAACTTCGTCGGTGGCAATAGTGATACCGACTTGTGTAGATACATCTCTATCTGTGTATATATATCTCTCTCTTTCCTTCTCTCTCTCTCTCTCATATATATATATATATATATATATATATATATATATAGAATATATATATATATAAATATATATATAATAAATTAATAAATAATTAAAGCATATACATATATACATACATATATGTACGTACCTACCTCTACATGTATATATACATGCATATATGGGTACAGGACACCAAAAAAAAAACGTCGAACACAATGAGAAACGAAAACATAAACACAAGACCAAGGAAATGGACATTTTTCTGAAGCAACGAAAATATAGAGTACAGGACATACAATACAAGGAACATTCGCCTTCTTCAGTCGCCTTTGTTTCATCTACTCCACGTTTCGAAGGTCAAGGCGATACGTGACTTTTATGAAACTTTCCTTCCCGCGAAAAGCAAATTAAATATAATTTGAGATTTTTTTGCGAAGGGGTAAAAATGGTAACAAAAACAGGACAGTAACGACAGTACAAAATATAAACAGTAAAAGACAGGACAGAGAGAGAGAGGATGATAGATGCAGACACACCTTCACACGCATGCACGCATGTACATATATGTTGATGCATGAATGTATGCATTGTTAAAAATGAAAACTAAGAGGAAAAGTTGTAGAAACCGAAGCAAAGAAGAGTTCAACGAAGATTAGGTTACAGCTGACAAGCACGACTAGATTCTGATGGCATCGCTAGTTATGTGATCGTGAACTTAACTTTGCTTTTTGCCAATTATATATATCGTACAATGTTGCGTGAGTCATGTGGTTTGATTGTGGTTATCTTATAACGAAAGTGGTGGTAACCAACATGTCTGCTGCTGGAGGGAAATTGACTGGAAGTAATTTGATTATGAAGAGAGCGCAAGGCATATGACAAGCTCTATAGACAAACTACGATTAACACGCTCCGAAATACACTGCATGTCCCTTCCTCTTGTACGCTTATTTCTCGAATTTTTATGATCATACAAGTATTCCTTCTGTTAATCTCTCATTCCCACTTTGGTTGATGTAAAAGATACATACATATACATACACACAGACACACAGACACACACACGCATATATATATACGTATACATGAACACATATATATATGCATATATAGTATTATATATATATATATTATATATATATATATATATATATCTATATATATATATATATATATATATATATATAGAGAGAGAGAGAGGGGAGAGAGAGAGAGGGGGGAGGAAAGAGAGAGGGGAGAGAGGGGAGAGAGAAAGAGAGAGAGAGAGACTGTGTGTATTAGGTGTGAGGTACAGAAATTGAATATTGAGAAAAAAAGTCGTCAGAATTTTGAGAAAAAATCTGCTAAAAATAATGCAGAAATAAACAATTTTTTCCAAAATTCTGACAACACTTTTGTCTCTCTCTCTCTCTCTCTCTTCTCTCTCTCTCTATATATATATATATATATATATATATATATATATATATATATGCATGTAAGTCCACGTTTTTGTGTACGTATATGTGGTGTATCTTTTTATATTGTATATGTTTTGTGTGAGGGTGTTATTTATACAAGCATAAATAGAGCTGCCTAGAGCTGACTTTACCTGCTCCCAGAACCATATCGCTATTTTCTCTACAACACAAAGTTAAATTACCTCAGACGAAACTGCAAATGATATTGATTTTTTTTCCTTGCTACTCAGAAACACAAAATATTTATTCTACAGGTGAAGTATCATAGATATTCGGTTTATAGCAAACGATAAGGTGAAAGAATATTGGACTATTTTGCTTTTTAAATTAAGAACACTATCACACGTACAAATTATAGATGAAGTACTTTTAAATGCTGCGTGGAAATAACGTAATTATTACTTGTTACTTATTTCTTTATTGGCCACAAGGAGCTAAACATAGAGGGGACAAACAAGGACAGACAAAGGGATTAAGACGATTACATCGACCCCAGTGCGTAACTGGTACTTAATTTATCGACCCCGAAAGGATGAAAGGCAAATTATTACTTGTTACTATTCATTTGTAACATAGGCATGATGGTGGGGTACAAGCAAATTAATGATAATGATCTTAGTACGAATGCAACAAAACTAGTTTACAAATGGACTAGAACCTTTAGGATAGTGTACATTCTAATAACTCTGAAGCAAGTATGACTGATTTGGAAATAAATAAAAAGTTTGTGTGAAATGCTTCGTGTGAAACTGCTGAGGCGTATTCCCCGGCACATTCGTCTTTGCGTAGAACGAAACTTCATAGCTCCTGATGTTGGTAGATCTTTCGTAATCGACTTCAGTTACAAAGCTACATTACCTTCAGTTTGCATAAAAGCTTCACCGATAACATGATTTTAATTGTATTCTTCAATCTTTCAACGAGTGCTTACAAAATGAGGGCAAATATTACAATGGAAATATCTGGGTTAGAAATGTGTCTGATATATACAGCCATTAATATACATTTTATCGATATATTTCGTGTTTACATCAGTGAATCATATTCTTCAGTAATTTCGAGGGATTACAAAATATGCAACGCCTGTAACACTTGTGAATAGCTTTCAAAGTTTACATTGCTTTGAGTTTATGTTACGGTGTTCACCAATCTGAGTTTTCCATCCTCCACTCATGCCTAATATTTACTGGGCATCTGCTTCTCCAGCCTGCAATAAACAGAGTACTGATGCGCTCAAAGATAGATTACAATATATAC